>NW_026609302.1:0-35600 GCF_029499605.1 Hyla sarda
CAGCTATGTGCAACAAAGGTAGGCGTGTTGTTTTCATATGCAGATCTGAAATATTGTCTTATATGCAAGAGGAGGAGTGATGGGGGTTCATGCAAAAGCCAGGCTATGGATTGCATTGCTAAATGCTCCATCAGAGTGCAATGGTCGCCTGTCCTTTTTTTAAGTGATGATGTGGGTTTAGCCTGTGCTGTATGTATGTATGGGTGGCTGACTGCCACCCACCCAGAAAGTGTATGGGAGGCTGGTTGGCTGCCAGCCTTCCTTCCATTCCTATGAGTAATGTGAGTGCTCATGAAGGGGACATGGTTGGGTCCACCCCTTTCCCGGTTATCCCCTCTAGGCCTTTTGGCTTAGATCAAGTGTAAAAAAAGAAAGGATCTTGCGACAGATCGCATCCTGAGGCACGTTTTTTTTTGTGTGAATACTTGCACTTGGGTGACTTGTGAGCACATACTGATACATACGTTCCCTATCTGGGGACCATAAATTAAATGGATTTTTGAGAAAGGGAGCTGATTTGGAAGCTTGCTTCTGTCGCCCTATGCATTGACCCGATGTGGCAGTATCTTCGGGTAGTGAACAGTGCACCACCCCATTCCAGTGTTAAACAAGAAAGATTCTCATTTAATCCTCCGTGGGTGAGAATTTGAGTTTGAGAATTGGAGACCAAAATGATGAGTTGCACTGACTGGTTTATGAACGTCTATTCATTTAGCGTTTTAATGACCATGTTTGCACACTGATTGGTGTAAAAAAATTAAATAAAACTAAATAATAATAATCTAGCACACCTGTGCAGGTTTGACATGACATGACAGGTAGCTGTCTTGTGGGTGGTGCTGAATCCTGTTAAATGACATGAGGGTCTCATGCCTATACACAAGGGTGTGTCATTGCTGTTGCTTGACCATGCATTGGTTTCTGTGGTCAGTGAATGATAAAAACAAAATTTACCATCCATTGATGGATGGGAAATCCGCCATGAGGCATTTGTTTTTAGAAACTGCTGCTCACAACCAATGTTGCAATGGAGTGTCTCCATCTGCTGGTGGTATTGGAAAGGCATTAGTGCTATGACAGGGTCTGAAGAAGAAGAAGAAGAAGAAGAAGAAGAAGAAGAAGAAGACGGAAAAAAATATATATAAAAAGAAAAAGAGAGAGAGAGAGAGAGACTGACTTAGTGAGCGAGTGAGTGAGAGAGTGAGAGTGAGTGAGAGTGAATGAGTGAGTGAGTGATTGAGTGAGTGAGTGAGTGAGTGAGAACAAATGAGTTAAAGCAAGTGAGTGAGAGAGATCGAATGAATGAAAGTCTGAATGACAGAAAGAAAAAAGGATGAAGAAAGAAGCATGAAGAAAAAAAAATGTATATGGAGTTGCTGACATGAGTGCAATCTACAAAGCCGTTGAGGCTGATCCTCATGGGAGGATTATTGCACCAGGACCCTTAGCACTTTTAAAATGCCATTCAATGCCACGGGCTAGATGTAAACTGCAGATGACCATGTTGTGGTAGTTACCATGGATACCCAAGTGATGTGTGAGCTAACACATAGGCCCAACAGATTCCAAGAAGGCCAGAATCACCAGCGGCACCACCATCGATTGTCAGGTCACCCGGATTCAGCAAATACCAGAGTCCAAAATGATGCAGGTTTATACTGTTAATTTTCAGTTTATCGTTACAGTTGGTGTTATTCCATGTCGGAAGGGACGCAGCTACAGCCAGTGGGGTAACTAGAGACAGGCAGGCAGCTATGTGCAACAAAGGTAGGCGTGTTGTTTTCATATGCAGATCTGAAATATTGTCTTATATGCAAGAGGAGGAGTGATGGGGGTTCATGCAAAAGCCAGGCTATGGATTGCATTGCTAAATGCTCCATCAGAGTGCAATGGTCGCCTGTCCTTTTTTTAAGTGATGATGTGGGTTTAGCCTGTGCTGTATGTATGTATGGGTGGCTGACTGCCACCCACCCAGAAAGTGTATGGGAGGCTGGTTGGCTGCCAGCCTTCCTTCCATTCCTATGAGTAATGTGAGTGCTCATGAAGGGGACATGGTTGGGTCCACCCCTTTCCCGGTTATCCCCTCTAGGCCTTTTGGCTTAGATCAAGTGTAAAAAAAGAAAGGATCTTGCGACAGATCGCATCCTGAGGCACGTTTTTTTTTGTGTGAATACTTGCACTTGGGTGACTTGTGAGCACATACTGATACATACGTTCCCTATCTGGGGACCATAAATTAAATGGATTTTTGAGAAAGGGAGCTGATTTGGAAGCTTGCTTCTGTCGCCCTATGCATTGACCCGATGTGGCAGTATCTTCGGGTAGTGAACAGTGCACCACCCCATTCCAGTGTTAAACAAGAAAGATTCTCATTTAATCCTCCGTGGGTGAGAATTTGAGTTTGAGAATTGGAGACCAAAATGATGAGTTGCACTGACTGGTTTATGAACGTCTATTCATTTAGCGTTTTAATGACCATGTTTGCACACTGATTGGTGTAAAAAAATTAAATAAAACTAAATAATAATAATCTAGCACACCTGTGCAGGTTTGACATGACATGACAGGTAGCTGTCTTGTGGGTGGTGCTGAATCCTGTTAAATGACATGAGGGTCTCATGCCTATACACAAGGGTGTGTCATTGCTGTTGCTTGACCATGCATTGGTTTCTGTGGTCAGTGAATGATAAAAACAAAATTTACCATCCATTGATGGATGGGAAATCCGCCATGAGGCATTTGTTTTTAGAAACTGCTGCTCACAACCAATGTTGCAATGGAGTGTCTCCATCTGCTGGTGGTATTGGAAAGGCATTAGTGCTATGACAGGGTCTGAAGAAGAAGAAGAAGAAGAAGAAGAAGAAGAAGAAGAAGACGGAAAAAAATATATATAAAAAGAAAAAGAGAGAGAGAGAGAGAGACTGACTTAGTGAGCGAGTGAGTGAGAGAGTGAGAGTGAGTGAGAGTGAATGAGTGAGTGAGTGATTGAGTGAGTGAGTGAGTGAGAACAAATGAGTTAAAGCAAGTGAGTGAGAGAGATCGAATGAATGAAAGTCTGAATGACAGAAAGAAAAAAGGATGAAGAAAGAAGCATGAAGAAAAAAAAATGTATATGGAGTTGCTGACATGAGTGCAATCTACAAAGCCGTTGAGGCTGATCCTCATGGGAGGATTATTGCACCAGGAACCTTAGCACTTTTAAAATGCCATTCAATGCCACGGGCTAGATGTAAACTGCAGATGACCATGTTGTGGTAGTTACCATGGATACCCAAGTGATGTGTGAGCTAACACATAGGCCCAACAGATTCCAAGAAGGCCAGAATCACCAGCGGCACCACCATCGATTGTCAGGTCACCCGGATTCAGCAAATACCAGAGTCCAAAATGATGCAGGTTTATACTGTTAATTTTCAGTTTATCGTTACAGTTGGTGTTATTCCATGTCGGAAGGGACGCAGCTACAGCCAGTGGGGTAACTAGAGACAGGCAGGCAGCTATGTGCAACAAAGGTAGGCGTGTTGTTTTCATATGCAGATCTGAAATATTGTCTTATATGCAAGAGGAGGAGTGATGGGGGTTCATGCAAAAGCCAGGCTATGGATTGCATTGCTAAATGCTCCATCAGAGTGCAATGGTCGCCTGTCCTTTTTTTAAGTGATGATGTGGGTTTAGCCTGTGCTGTATGTATGTATGGGTGGCTGACTGCCACCCACCCAGAAAGTGTATGGGAGGCTGGTTGGCTGCCAGCCTTCCTTCCATTCCTATGAGTAATGTGAGTGCTCATGAAGGGGACATGGTTGGGTCCACCCCTTTCCCGGTTATCCCCTCTAGGCCTTTTGGCTTAGATCAAGTGTAAAAAAAGAAAGGATCTTGCGACAGATCGCATCCTGAGGCACGTTTTTTTTTGTGTGAATACTTGCACTTGGGTGACTTGTGAGCACATACTGATACATACGTTCCCTATCTGGGGACCATAAATTAAATGGATTTTTGAGAAAGGGAGCTGATTTGGAAGCTTGCTTCTGTCGCCCTATGCATTGACCCGATGTGGCAGTATCTTCGGGTAGTGAACAGTGCACCACCCCATTCCAGTGTTAAACAAGAAAGATTCTCATTTAATCCTCCGTGGGTGAGAATTTGAGTTTGAGAATTGGAGACCAAAATGATGAGTTGCACTGACTGGTTTATGAACGTCTATTCATTTAGCGTTTTAATGACCATGTTTGCACACTGATTGGTGTAAAAAAATTAAATAAAACTAAATAATAATAATCTAGCACACCTGTGCAGGTTTGACATGACATGACAGGTAGCTGTCTTGTGGGTGGTGCTGAATCCTGTTAAATGACATGAGGGTCTCATGCCTATACACAAGGGTGTGTCATTGCTGTTGCTTGACCATGCATTGGTTTCTGTGGTCAGTGAATGATAAAAACAAAATTTACCATCCATTGATGGATGGGAAATCCGCCATGAGGCATTTGTTTTTAGAAACTGCTGCTCACAACCAATGTTGCAATGGAGTGTCTCCATCTGCTGGTGGTATTGGAAAGGCATTAGTGCTATGACAGGGTCTGAAGAAGAAGAAGAAGAAGAAGAAGAAGACGGAAAAAAATATATATAAAAAGAAAAAGAGAGAGAGAGAGAGAGACTGACTTAGTGAGCGAGTGAGTGAGAGAGTGAGAGTGAGTGAGAGTGAATGAGTGAGTGAGTGATTGAGTGAGTGAGTGAGTGAGTGAGAACAAATGAGTTAAAGCAAGTGAGTGAGAGAGATCGAATGAATGAAAGTCTGAATGACAGAAAGAAAAAAGGATGAAGAAAGAAGCATGAAGAAAAAAAAATGTATATGGAGTTGCTGACATGAGTGCAATCTACAAAGCCGTTGAGGCTGATCCTCATGGGAGGATTATTGCACCAGGACCCTTAGCACTTTTAAAATGCCATTCAATGCCACGGGCTAGATGTAAACTGCAGATGACCATGTTGTGGTAGTTACCATGGATACCCAAGTGATGTGTGAGCTAACACATAGGCCCAACAGATTCCAAGAAGGCCAGAATCACCAGCGGCACCACCATCGATTGTCAGGTCACCCGGATTCAGCAAATACCAGAGTCCAAAATGATGCAGGTTTATACTGTTAATTTTCAGTTTATCGTTACAGTTGGTGTTATTCCATGTCGGAAGGGACGCAGCTACAGCCAGTGGGGTAACTAGAGACAGGCAGGCAGCTATGTGCAACAAAGGTAGGCGTGTTGTTTTCATATGCAGATCTGAAATATTGTCTTATATGCAAGAGGAGGAGTGATGGGGGTTCATGCAAAAGCCAGGCTATGGATTGCATTGCTAAATGCTCCATCAGAGTGCAATGGTCGCCTGTCCTTTTTTTAAGTGATGATGTGGGTTTAGCCTGTGCTGTATGTATGTATGGGTGGCTGACTGCCACCCACCCAGAAAGTGTATGGGAGGCTGGTTGGCTGCCAGCCTTCCTTCCATTCCTATGAGTAATGTGAGTGCTCATGAAGGGGACATGGTTGGGTCCACCCCTTTCCCGGTTATCCCCTCTAGGCCTTTTGGCTTAGATCAAGTGTAAAAAAAGAAAGGATCTTGCGACAGATCGCATCCTGAGGCACGTTTTTTTTTGTGTGAATACTTGCACTTGGGTGACTTGTGAGCACATACTGATACATACGTTCCCTATCTGGGGACCATAAATTAAATGGATTTTTGAGAAAGGGAGCTGATTTGGAAGCTTGCTTCTGTCGCCCTATGCATTGACCCGATGTGGCAGTATCTTCGGGTAGTGAACAGTGCACCACCCCATTCCAGTGTTAAACAAGAAAGATTCTCATTTAATCCTCCGTGGGTGAGAATTTGAGTTTGAGAATTGGAGACCAAAATGATGAGTTGCACTGACTGGTTTATGAACGTCTATTCATTTAGCGTTTTAATGACCATGTTTGCACACTGATTGGTGTAAAAAAATTAAATAAAACTAAATAATAATAATCTAGCACACCTGTGCAGGTTTGACATGACATGACAGGTAGCTGTCTTGTGGGTGGTGCTGAATCCTGTTAAATGACATGAGGGTCTCATGCCTATACACAAGGGTGTGTCATTGCTGTTGCTTGACCATGCATTGGTTTCTGTGGTCAGTGAATGATAAAAACAAAATTTACCATCCATTGATGGATGGGAAATCCGCCATGAGGCATTTGTTTTTAGAAACTGCTGCTCACAACCAATGTTGCAATGGAGTGTCTCCATCTGCTGGTGGTATTGGAAAGGCATTAGTGCTATGACAGGGTCTGAAGAAGAAGAAGAAGAAGAAGAAGAAGAAGAAGACGGAAAAAAATATATATAAAAAGAAAAAGAGAGAGAGAGAGAGAGACTGACTTAGTGAGCGAGTGAGTGAGAGAGTGAGAGTGAGTGAGAGTTGAATGAGTGAGTGAGTGATTGAGTGAGTGAGTGAGTGAGTGAGAACAAATGAGTTAAAGCAAGTGAGTGAGAGAGATCGAATGAATGAAAGTCTGAATGACAGAAAGAAAAAAGGATGAAGAAAGAAGCATGAAGAAAAAAAAATGTATATGGAGTTGCTGACATGAGTGCAATCTACAAAGCCGTTGAGGCTGATCCTCATGGGAGGATTATTGCACCAGGACCCTTAGCACTTTTAAAATGCCATTCAATGCCACGGGCTAGATGTAAACTGCAGATGACCATGTTGTGGTAGTTACCATGGATACCCAAGTGATGTGTGAGCTAACACATAGGCCCAACAGATTCCAAGAAGGCCAGAATCACCAGCGGCACCACCATCGATTGTCAGGTCACCCGGATTCAGCAAATACCAGAGTCCAAAATGATGCAGGTTTATACTGTTAATTTTCAGTTTATCGTTACAGTTGGTGTTATTCCATGTCGGAAGGGACGCAGCTACAGCCAGTGGGGTAACTAGAGACAGGCAGGCAGCTATGTGCAACAAAGGTAGGCGTGTTGTTTTCATATGCAGATCTGAAATATTGTCTTATATGCAAGAGGAGGAGTGATGGGGGTTCATGCAAAAGCCAGGCTATGGATTGCATTGCTAAATGCTCCATCAGAGTGCAATGGTCGCCTGTCCTTTTTTTAAGTGATGATGTGGGTTTAGCCTGTGCTGTATGTATGTATGGGTGGCTGACTGCCACCCACCCAGAAAGTGTATGGGAGGCTGGTTGGCTGCCAGCCTTCCTTCCATTCCTATGAGTAATGTGAGTGCTCATGAAGGGGACATGGTTGGGTCCACCCCTTTCCCGGTTATCCCCTCTAGGCCTTTTGGCTTAGATCAAGTGTAAAAAAAGAAAGGATCTTGCGACAGATCGCATCCTGAGGCACGTTTTTTTTTGTGTGAATACTTGCACTTGGGTGACTTGTGAGCACATACTGATACATACGTTCCCTATCTGGGGACCATAAATTAAATGGATTTTTGAGAAAGGGAGCTGATTTGGAAGCTTGCTTCTGTCGCCCTATGCATTGACCCGATGTGGCAGTATCTTCGGGTAGTGAACAGTGCACCACCCCATTCCAGTGTTAAACAAGAAAGATTCTCATTTAATCCTCCGTGGGTGAGAATTTGAGTTTGAGAATTGGAGACCAAAATGATGAGTTGCACTGACTGGTTTATGAACGTCTATTCATTTAGCGTTTTAATGACCATGTTTGCACACTGATTGGTGTAAAAAAATTAAATAAAACTAAATAATAATAATCTAGCACACCTGTGCAGGTTTGACATGACATGACAGGTAGCTGTCTTGTGGGTGGTGCTGAATCCTGTTAAATGACATGAGGGTCTCATGCCTATACACAAGGGTGTGTCATTGCTGTTGCTTGACCATGCATTGGTTTCTGTGGTCAGTGAATGATAAAAACAAAATTTACCATCCATTGATGGATGGGAAATCCGCCATGAGGCATTTGTTTTTAGAAACTGCTGCTCACAACCAATGTTGCAATGGAGTGTCTCCATCTGCTGGTGGTATTGGAAAGGCATTAGTGCTATGACAGGGTCTGAAGAAGAAGAAGAAGAAGAAGAAGAAGAAGAAGAAGACGGAAAAAAATATATATAAAAAGAAAAAAAGAGAGAGAGAGAGAGACTGACTTAGTGAGCGAGTGAGTGAGAGAGTGAGAGTGAGTGAGAGTGAATGAGTGAGTGAGTGATTGAGTGAGTGAGTGAGTGAGTGAGTGAGAACAAATGAGTTAAAGCAAGTGAGTGAGAGAGATCGAATGAATGAAAGTCTGAATGACAGAAAGAAAAAAGGATGAAGAAAGAAGCATGAAGAAAAAAAAATGTATATGGAGTTGCTGACATGAGTGCAATCTACAAAGCCGTTGAGGCTGATCCTCATGGGAGGATTATTGCACCAGGACCCTTAGCACTTTTAAAATGCCATTCAATGCCACGGGCTAGATGTAAACTGCAGATGACCATGTTGTGGTAGTTACCATGGATACCCAAGTGATGTGTGAGCTAACACATAGGCCCAACAGATTCCAAGAAGGCCAGAATCACCAGCGGCACCACCATCGATTGTCAGGTCACCCGGATTCAGCAAATACCAGAGTCCAAAATGATGCAGGTTTATACTGTTAATTTTCAGTTTATCGTTACAGTTGGTGTTATTCCATGTCGGAAGGGACGCAGCTACAGCCAGTGGGGTAACTAGAGACAGGCAGGCAGCTATGTGCAACAAAGGTAGGCGTGTTGTTTTCATATGCAGATCTGAAATATTGTCTTATATGCAAGAGGAGGAGTGATGGGGGTTCATGCAAAAGCCAGGCTATGGATTGCATTGCTAAATGCTCCATCAGAGTGCAATGGTCGCCTGTCCTTTTTTTAAGTGATGATGTGGGTTTAGCCTGTGCTGTATGTATGTATGGGTGGCTGACTGCCACCCACCCAGAAAGTGTATGGGAGGCTGGTTGGCTGCCAGCCTTCCTTCCATTCCTATGAGTAATGTGAGTGCTCATGAAGGGGACATGGTTGGGTCCACCCCTTTCCCGGTTATCCCCTCTAGGCCTTTTGGCTTAGATCAAGTGTAAAAAAAGAAAGGATCTTGCGACAGATCGCATCCTGAGGCACGTTTTTTTTTGTGTGAATACTTGCACTTGGGTGACTTGTGAGCACATACTGATACATACGTTCCCTATCTGGGGACCATAAATTAAATGGATTTTTGAGAAAGGGAGCTGATTTGGAAGCTTGCTTCTGTCGCCCTATGCATTGACCCGATGTGGCAGTATCTTCGGGTAGTGAACAGTGCACCACCCCATTCCAGTGTTAAACAAGAAAGATTCTCATTTAATCCTCCGTGGGTGAGAATTTGAGTTTGAGAATTGGAGACCAAAATGATGAGTTGCACTGACTGGTTTATGAACGTCTATTCATTTAGCGTTTTAATGACCATGTTTGCACACTGATTGGTGTAAAAAAATTAAATAAAACTAAATAATAATAATCTAGCACACCTGTGCAGGTTTGACATGACATGACAGGTAGCTGTCTTGTGGGTGGTGCTGAATCCTGTTAAATGACATGAGGGTCTCATGCCTATACACAAGGGTGTGTCATTGCTGTTGCTTGACCATGCATTGGTTTCTGTGGTCAGTGAATGATAAAAACAAAATTTACCATCCATTGATGGATGGGAAATCCGCCATGAGGCATTTGTTTTTAGAAACTGCTGCTCACAACCAATGTTGCAATGGAGTGTCTCCATCTGCTGGTGGTATTGGAAAGGCATTAGTGCTATGACAGGGTCTGAAGAAGAAGAAGAAGAAGAAGAAGAAGAAGAAGAAGAAGAAGAAGAAGAAGACGGAAAAAAATATATATAAAAAGAAAAAGAGAGAGAGAGAGAGAGACTGACTTAGTGAGCGAGTGAGTGAGAGAGTGAGAGTGAGTGAGAGTGAATGAGTGAGTGAGTGATTGAGTGAGTGAGTGAGTGAGTGAGAACAAATGAGTTAAAGCAAGTGAGTGAGAGAGATCGAATGAATGAAAGTCTGAATGACAGAAAGAAAAAAGGATGAAGAAAGAAGCATGAAGAAAAAAAAATGTATATGGAGTTGCTGACATGAGTGCAATCTACAAAGCCGTTGAGGCTGATCCTCATGGGAGGATTATTGCACCAGGACCCTTAGCACTTTTAAAATGCCATTCAATGCCACGGGCTAGATGTAAACTGCAGATGACCATGTTGTGGTAGTTACCATGGATACCCAAGTGATGTGTGAGCTAACACATAGGCCCAACAGATTCCAAGAAGGCCAGAATCACCAGCGGCACCACCATCGATTGTCAGGTCACCCGGATTCAGCAAATACCAGAGTCCAAAATGATGCAGGTTTATACTGTTAATTTTCAGTTTATCGTTACAGTTGGTGTTATTCCATGTCGGAAGGGACGCAGCTACAGCCAGTGGGGTAACTAGAGACAGGCAGGCAGCTATGTGCAACAAAGGTAGGCGTGTTGTTTTCATATGCAGATCTGAAATATTGTCTTATATGCAAGAGGAGGAGTGATGGGGGTTCATGCAAAAGCCAGGCTATGGATTGCATTGCTAAATGCTCCATCAGAGTGCAATGGTCGCCTGTCCTTTTTTTAAGTGATGATGTGGGTTTAGCCTGTGCTGTATGTATGTATGGGTGGCTGACTGCCACCCACCCAGAAAGTGTATGGGAGGCTGGTTGGCTGCCAGCCTTCCTTCCATTCCTATGAGTAATGTGAGTGCTCATGAAGGGGACATGGTTGGGTCCACCCCTTTCCCGGTTATCCCCTCTAGGCCTTTTGGCTTAGATCAAGTGTAAAAAAAGAAAGGATCTTGCGACAGATCGCATCCTGAGGCACGTTTTTTTTTGTGTGAATACTTGCACTTGGGTGACTTGTGAGCACATACTGATACATACGTTCCCTATCTGGGGACCATAAATTAAATGGATTTTTGAGAAAGGGAGCTGATTTGGAAGCTTGCTTCTGTCGCCCTATGCATTGACCCGATGTGGCAGTATCTTCGGGTAGTGAACAGTGCACCACCCCATTCCAGTGTTAAACAAGAAAGATTCTCATTTAATCCTCCGTGGGTGAGAATTTGAGTTTGAGAATTGGAGACCAAAATGATGAGTTGCACTGACTGGTTTATGAACGTCTATTCATTTAGCGTTTTAATGACCATGTTTGCACACTGATTGGTGTAAAAAAATTAAATAAAACTAAATAATAATAATCTAGCACACCTGTGCAGGTTTGACATGACATGACAGGTAGCTGTCTTGTGGGTGGTGCTGAATCCTGTTAAATGACATGAGGGTCTCATGCCTATACACAAGGGTGTGTCATTGCTGTTGCTTGACCATGCATTGGTTTCTGTGGTCAGTGAATGATAAAAACAAAATTTACCATCCATTGATGGATGGGAAATCCGCCATGAGGCATTTGTTTTTAGAAACTGCTGCTCACAACCAATGTTGCAATGGAGTGTCTCCATCTGCTGGTGGTATTGGAAAGGCATTAGTGCTATGACAGGGTCTGAAGAAGAAGAAGAAGAAGAAGAAGAAGAAGAAGAAGACGGAAAAAAATATATATAAAAAGAAAAAGAGAGAGAGAGAGAGAGACTGACTTAGTGAGCGAGTGAGTGAGAGAGTGAGAGTGAGTGAGAGTGAATGAGTGAGTGAGTGATTGAGTGAGTGAGTGAGTGAGTGAGAACAAATGAGTTAAAGCAAGTGAGTGAGAGAGATCGAATGAATGAAAGTCTGAATGACAGAAAGAAAAAAGGATGAAGAAAGAAGCATGAAGAAAAAAAAATGTATATGGAGTTGCTGACATGAGTGCAATCTACAAAGCCGTTGAGGCTGATCCTCATGGGAGGATTATTGCACCAGGACCCTTAGCACTTTTAAAATGCCATTCAATGCCACGGGCTAGATGTAAACTGCAGATGACCATGTTGTGGTAGTTACCATGGATACCCAAGTGATGTGTGAGCTAACACATAGGCCCAACAGATTCCAAGAAGGCCAGAATCACCAGCGGCACCACCATCGATTGTCAGGTCACCCGGATTCAGCAAATACCAGAGTCCAAAATGATGCAGGTTTATACTGTTAATTTTCAGTTTATCGTTACAGTTGGTGTTATTCCATGTCGGAAGGGACGCAGCTACAGCCAGTGGGGTAACTAGAGACAGGCAGGCAGCTATGTGCAACAAAGGTAGGCGTGTTGTTTTCATATGCAGATCTGAAATATTGTCTTATATGCAAGAGGAGGAGTGATGGGGGTTCATGCAAAAGCCAGGCTATGGATTGCATTGCTAAATGCTCCATCAGAGTGCAATGGTCGCCTGTCCTTTTTTTAAGTGATGATGTGGGTTTAGCCTGTGCTGTATGTATGTATGGGTGGCTGACTGCCACCCACCCAGAAAGTGTATGGGAGGCTGGTTGGCTGCCAGCCTTCCTTCCATTCCTATGAGTAATGTGAGTGCTCATGAAGGGGACATGGTTGGGTCCACCCCTTTCCCGGTTATCCCCTCTAGGCCTTTTGGCTTAGATCAAGTGTAAAAAAAGAAAGGATCTTGCGACAGATCGCATCCTGAGGCACGTTTTTTTTTGTGTGAATACTTGCACTTGGGTGACTTGTGAGCACATACTGATACATACGTTCCCTATCTGGGGACCATAAATTAAATGGATTTTTGAGAAAGGGAGCTGATTTGGAAGCTTGCTTCTGTCGCCCTATGCATTGACCCGATGTGGCAGTATCTTCGGGTAGTGAACAGTGCACCACCCCATTCCAGTGTTAAACAAGAAAGATTCTCATTTAATCCTCCGTGGGTGAGAATTTGAGTTTGAGAATTGGAGACCAAAATGATGAGTTGCACTGACTGGTTTATGAACGTCTATTCATTTAGCGTTTTAATGACCATGTTTGCACACTGATTGGTGTAAAAAAATTAAATAAAACTAAATAATAATAATCTAGCACACCTGTGCAGGTTTGACATGACATGACAGGTAGCTGTCTTGTGGGTGGTGCTGAATCCTGTTAAATGACATGAGGGTCTCATGCCTATACACAAGGGTGTGTCATTGCTGTTGCTTGACCATGCATTGGTTTCTGTGGTCAGTGAATGATAAAAACAAAATTTACCATCCATTGATGGATGGGAAATCCGCCATGAGGCATTTGTTTTTAGAAACTGCTGCTCACAACCAATGTTGCAATGGAGTGTCTCCATCTGCTGGTGGTATTGGAAAGGCATTAGTGCTATGACAGGGTCTGAAGAAGAAGAAGAAGAAGAAGAAGAAGAAGAAGAAGACGGAAAAAAATATATATAAAAAGAAAAAGAGAGAGAGAGAGAGAGACTGACTTAGTGAGCGAGTGAGTGAGAGAGTGAGAGTGAGTGAGAGTGAATGAGTGAGTGAGTGATTGAGTGAGTGAGTGAGTGAGTGAGTGAGAACAAATGAGTTAAAGCAAGTGAGTGAGAGAGATCGAATGAATGAAAGTCTGAATGACAGAAAGAAAAAAGGATGAAGAAAGAAGCATGAAGAAAAAAAAATGTATATGGAGTTGCTGACATGAGTGCAATCTACAAAGCCGTTGAGGCTGATCCTCATGGGAGGATTATTGCACCAGGACCCTTAGCACTTTTAAAATGCCATTCAATGCCACGGGCTAGATGTAAACTGCAGATGACCATGTTGTGGTAGTTACCATGGATACCCAAGTGATGTGTGAGCTAACACATAGGCCCAACAGATTCCAAGAAGGCCAGAATCACCAGCGGCACCACCATCGATTGTCAGGTCACCCGGATTCAGCAAATACCAGAGTCCAAAATGATGCAGGTTTATACTGTTAATTTTCAGTTTATCGTTACAGTTGGTGTTATTCCATGTCGGAAGGGACGCAGCTACAGCCAGTGGGGTAACTAGAGACAGGCAGGCAGCTATGTGCAACAAAGGTAGGCGTGTTGTTTTCATATGCAGATCTGAAATATTGTCTTATATGCAAGAGGAGGAGTGATGGGGGTTCATGCAAAAGCCAGGCTATGGATTGCATTGCTAAATGCTCCATCAGAGTGCAATGGTCGCCTGTCCTTTTTTTAAGTGATGATGTGGGTTTAGCCTGTGCTGTATGTATGTATGGGTGGCTGACTGCCACCCACCCAGAAAGTGTATGGGAGGCTGGTTGGCTGCCAGCCTTCCTTCCATTCCTATGAGTAATGTGAGTGCTCATGAAGGGGACATGGTTGGGTCCACCCCTTTCCCGGTTATCCCCTCTAGGCCTTTTGGCTTAGATCAAGTGTAAAAAAAGAAAGGATCTTGCGACAGATCGCATCCTGAGGCACGTTTTTTTTTGTGTGAATACTTGCACTTGGGTGACTTGTGAGCACATACTGATACATACGTTCCCTATCTGGGGACCATAAATTAAATGGATTTTTGAGAAAGGGAGCTGATTTGGAAGCTTGCTTCTGTCGCCCTATGCATTGACCCGATGTGGCAGTATCTTCGGGTAGTGAACAGTGCACCACCCCATTCCAGTGTTAAACAAGAAAGATTCTCATTTAATCCTCCGTGGGTGAGAATTTGAGTTTGAGAATTGGAGACCAAAATGATGAGTTGCACTGACTGGTTTATGAACGTCTATTCATTTAGCGTTTTAATGACCATGTTTGCACACTGATTGGTGTAAAAAAATTAAATAAAACTAAATAATAATAATCTAGCACACCTGTGCAGGTTTGACATGACATGACAGGTAGCTGTCTTGTGGGTGGTGCTGAATCCTGTTAAATGACATGAGGGTCTCATGCCTATACACAAGGGTGTGTCATTGCTGTTGCTTGACCATGCATTGGTTTCTGTGGTCAGTGAATGATAAAAACAAAATTTACCATCCATTGATGGATGGGAAATCCGCCATGAGGCATTTGTTTTTAGAAACTGCTGCTCACAACCAATGTTGCAATGGAGTGTCTCCATCTGCTGGTGGTATTGGAAAGGCATTAGTGCTATGACAGGGTCTGAAGAAGAAGAAGAAGAAGAAGAAGAAGAAGAAGAAGAAGAAGACGGAAAAAAATATATATAAAAAGAAAAAGAGAGAGAGAGAGAGAGACTGACTTAGTGAGCGAGTGAGTGAGAGAGTGAGAGTGAGTGAGAGTGAATGAGTGAGTGAGTGATTGAGTGAGTGAGTGAGTGAGTGAGAACAAATGAGTTAAAGCAAGTGAGTGAGAGAGATCGAATGAATGAAAGTCTGAATGACAGAAAGAAAAAAGGATGAAGAAAGAAGCATGAAGAAAAAAAAATGTATATGGAGTTGCTGACATGAGTGCAATCTACAAAGCCGTTGAGGCTGATCCTCATGGGAGGATTATTGCACCAGGACCCTTAGCACTTTTAAAATGCCATTCAATGCCACGGGCTAGATGTAAACTGCAGATGACCATGTTGTGGTAGTTACCATGGATACCCAAGTGATGTGTGAGCTAACACATAGGCCCAACAGATTCCAAGAAGGCCAGAATCACCAGCGGCACCACCATCGATTGTCAGGTCACCCGGATTCAGCAAATACCAGAGTCCAAAATGATGCAGGTTTATACTGTTAATTTTCAGTTTATCGTTACAGTTGGTGTTATTCCATGTCGGAAGGGACGCAGCTACAGCCAGTGGGGTAACTAGAGACAGGCAGGCAGCTATGTGCAACAAAGGTAGGCGTGTTGTTTTCATATGCAGATCTGAAATATTGTCTTATATGCAAGAGGAGGAGTGATGGGGGTTCATGCAAAAGCCAGGCTATGGATTGCATTGCTAAATGCTCCATCAGAGTGCAATGGTCGCCTGTCCTTTTTTTAAGTGATGATGTGGGTTTAGCCTGTGCTGTATGTATGTATGGGTGGCTGACTGCCACCCACCCAGAAAGTGTATGGGAGGCTGGTTGGCTGCCAGCCTTCCTTCCATTCCTATGAGTAATGTGAGTGCTCATGAAGGGGACATGGTTGGGTCCACCCCTTTCCCGGTTATCCCCTCTAGGCCTTTTGGCTTAGATCAAGTGTAAAAAAAGAAAGGATCTTGCGACAGATCGCATCCTGAGGCACGTTTTTTTTTGTGTGAATACTTGCACTTGGGTGACTTGTGAGCACATACTGATACATACGTTCCCTATCTGGGGACCATAAATTAAATGGATTTTTGAGAAAGGGAGCTGATTTGGAAGCTTGCTTCTGTCGCCCTATGCATTGACCCGATGTGGCAGTATCTTCGGGTAGTGAACAGTGCACCACCCCATTCCAGTGTTAAACAAGAAAGATTCTCATTTAATCCTCCGTGGGTGAGAATTTGAGTTTGAGAATTGGAGACCAAAATGATGAGTTGCACTGACTGGTTTATGAACGTCTATTCATTTAGCGTTTTAATGACCATGTTTGCACACTGATTGGTGTAAAAAAATTAAATAAAACTAAATAATAATAATCTAGCACACCTGTGCAGGTTTGACATGACATGACAGGTAGCTGTCTTGTGGGTGGTGCTGAATCCTGTTAAATGACATGAGGGTCTCATGCCTATACACAAGGGTGTGTCATTGCTGTTGCTTGACCATGCATTGGTTTCTGTGGTCAGTGAATGATAAAAACAAAATTTACCATCCATTGATGGATGGGAAATCCGCCATGAGGCATTTGTTTTTAGAAACTGCTGCTCACAACCAATGTTGCAATGGAGTGTCTCCATCTGCTGGTGGTATTGGAAAGGCATTAGTGCTATGACAGGGTCTGAAGAAGAAGAAGAAGAAGAAGAAGAAGAAGACGGAAAAAAATATATATAAAAAGAAAAAGAGAGAGAGAGAGAGAGACTGACTTAGTGAGCGAGTGAGTGAGAGAGTGAGAGTGAGTGAGAGTGAATGAGTGAGTGAGTGATTGAGTGAGTGAGTGAGTGAGTGAGAACAAATGAGTTAAAGCAAGTGAGTGAGAGAGATCGAATGAATGAAAGTCTGAATGACAGAAAGAAAAAAGGATGAAGAAAGAAGCATGAAGAAAAAAAAATGTATATGGAGTTGCTGACATGAGTGCAATCTACAAAGCCGTTGAGGCTGATCCTCATGGGAGGATTATTGCACCAGGACCCTTAGCACTTTTAAAATGCCATTCAATGCCACGGGCTAGATGTAAACTGCAGATGACCATGTTGTGGTAGTTACCATGGATACCCAAGTGATGTGTGAGCTAACACATAGGCCCAACAGATTCCAAGAAGGCCAGAATCACCAGCGGCACCACCATCGATTGTCAGGTCACCCGGATTCAGCAAATACCAGAGTCCAAAATGATGCAGGTTTATACTGTTAATTTTCAGTTTATCGTTACAGTTGGTGTTATTCCATGTCGGAAGGGACGCAGCTACAGCCAGTGGGGTAACTAGAGACAGGCAGGCAGCTATGTGCAACAAAGGTAGGCGTGTTGTTTTCATATGCAGATCTGAAATATTGTCTTATATGCAAGAGGAGGAGTGATGGGGGTTCATGCAAAAGCCAGGCTATGGATTGCATTGCTAAATGCTCCATCAGAGTGCAATGGTCGCCTGTCCTTTTTTTAAGTGATGATGTGGGTTTAGCCTGTGCTGTATGTATGTATGGGTGGCTGACTGCCACCCACCCAGAAAGTGTATGGGAGGCTGGTTGGCTGCCAGCCTTCCTTCCATTCCTATGAGTAATGTGAGTGCTCATGAAGGGGACATGGTTGGGTCCACCCCTTTCCCGGTTATCCCCTCTAGGCCTTTTGGCTTAGATCAAGTGTAAAAAAAGAAAGGATCTTGCGACAGATCGCATCCTGAGGCACGTTTTTTTTTGTGTGAATACTTGCACTTGGGTGACTTGTGAGCACATACTGATACATACGTTCCCTATCTGGGGACCATAAATTAAATGGATTTTTGAGAAAGGGAGCTGATTTGGAAGCTTGCTTCTGTCGCCCTATGCATTGACCCGATGTGGCAGTATCTTCGGGTAGTGAACAGTGCACCACCCCATTCCAGTGTTAAACAAGAAAGATTCTCATTTAATCCTCCGTGGGTGAGAATTTGAGTTTGAGAATTGGAGACCAAAATGATGAGTTGCACTGACTGGTTTATGAACGTCTATTCATTTAGCGTTTTAATGACCATGTTTGCACACTGATTGGTGTAAAAAAATTAAATAAAACTAAATAATAATAATCTAGCACACCTGTGCAGGTTTGACATGACATGACAGGTAGCTGTCTTGTGGGTGGTGCTGAATCCTGTTAAATGACATGAGGGTCTCATGCCTATACACAAGGGTGTGTCATTGCTGTTGCTTGACCATGCATTGGTTTCTGTGGTCAGTGAATGATAAAAACAAAATTTACCATCCATTGATGGATGGGAAATCCGCCATGAGGCATTTGTTTTTAGAAACTGCTGCTCACAACCAATGTTGCAATGGAGTGTCTCCATCTGCTGGTGGTATTGGAAAGGCATTAGTGCTATGACAGGGTCTGAAGAAGAAGAAGAAGAAGAAGAAGAAGAAGAAGAAGACGGAAAAAAATATATATAAAAAGAAAAAGAGAGAGAGAGAGAGAGAGACTGACTTAGTGAGCGAGTGAGTGAGAGAGTGAGTGAGAGTGAATGAGTGAGTGAGTGATTGAGTGAGTGAGTGAGTGAGTGAGAACAAATGAGTTAAAGCAAGTGAGTGAGAGAGATCGAATGAATGAAAGTCTGAATGACAGAAAGAAAAAAGGATGAAGAAAGAAGCATGAAGAAAAAAAAATGTATATGGAGTTGCTGACATGAGTGCAATCTACAAAGCCGTTGAGGCTGATCCTCATGGGAGGATTATTGCACCAGGACCCTTAGCACTTTTAAAATGCCATTCAATGCCACGGGCTAGATGTAAACTGCAGATGACCATGTTGTGGTAGTTACCATGGATACCCAAGTGATGTGTGAGCTAACACATAGGCCCAACAGATTCCAAGAAGGCCAGAATCACCAGCGGCACCACCATCGATTGTCAGGTCACCCGGATTCAGCAAATACCAGAGTCCAAAATGATGCAGGTTTATACTGTTAATTTTCAGTTTATCGTTACAGTTGGTGTTATTCCATGTCGGAAGGGACGCAGCTACAGCCAGTGGGGTAACTAGAGACAGGCAGGCAGCTATGTGCAACAAAGGTAGGCGTGTTGTTTTCATATGCAGATCTGAAATATTGTCTTATATGCAAGAGGAGGAGTGATGGGGGTTCATGCAAAAGCCAGGCTATGGATTGCATTGCTAAATGCTCCATCAGAGTGCAATGGTCGCCTGTCCTTTTTTTAAGTGATGATGTGGGTTTAGCCTGTGCTGTATGTATGTATGGGTGGCTGACTGCCACCCACCCAGAAAGTGTATGGGAGGCTGGTTGGCTGCCAGCCTTCCTTCCATTCCTATGAGTAATGTGAGTGCTCATGAAGGGGACATGGTTGGGTCCACCCCTTTCCCGGTTATCCCCTCTAGGCCTTTTGGCTTAGATCAAGTGTAAAAAAAGAAAGGATCTTGCGACAGATCGCATCCTGAGGCACGTTTTTTTTTGTGTGAATACTTGCACTTGGGTGACTTGTGAGCACATACTGATACATACGTTCCCTATCTGGGGACCATAAATTAAATGGATTTTTGAGAAAGGGAGCTGATTTGGAAGCTTGCTTCTGTCGCCCTATGCATTGACCCGATGTGGCAGTATCTTCGGGTAGTGAACAGTGCACCACCCCATTCCAGTGTTAAACAAGAAAGATTCTCATTTAATCCTCCGTGGGTGAGAATTTGAGTTTGAGAATTGGAGACCAAAATGATGAGTTGCACTGACTGGTTTATGAACGTCTATTCATTTAGCGTTTTAATGACCATGTTTGCACACTGATTGGTGTAAAAAAATTAAATAAAACTAAATAATAATAATCTAGCACACCTGTGCAGGTTTGACATGACATGACAGGTAGCTGTCTTGTGGGTGGTGCTGAATCCTGTTAAATGACATGAGGGTCTCATGCCTATACACAAGGGTGTGTCATTGCTGTTGCTTGACCATGCATTGGTTTCTGTGGTCAGTGAATGATAAAAACAAAATTTACCATCCATTGATGGATGGGAAATCCGCCATGAGGCATTTGTTTTTAGAAACTGCTGCTCACAACCAATGTTGCAATGGAGTGTCTCCATCTGCTGGTGGTATTGGAAAGGCATTAGTGCTATGACAGGGTCTGAAGAAGAAGAAGAAGAAGAAGAAGAAGAAGAAGAAGACGGAAAAAAATATATATAAAAAGAAAAAGAGAGAGAGAGAGAGAGACTGACTTAGTGAGCGAGTGAGTGAGAGAGTGAGAGTGAGTGAGAGTGAATGAGTGAGTGAGTGATTGAGTGAGTGAGTGAGTGAGTGAGAACAAATGAGTTAAAGCAAGTGAGTGAGAGAGATCGAATGAATGAAAGTCTGAATGACAGAAAGAAAAAAGGATGAAGAAAGAAGCATGAAGAAAAAAAAATGTATATGGAGTTGCTGACATGAGTGCAATCTACAAAGCCGTTGAGGCTGATCCTCATGGGAGGATTATTGCACCAGGACCCTTAGCACTTTTAAAATGCCATTCAATGCCACGGGCTAGATGTAAACTGCAGATGACCATGTTGTGGTAGTTACCATGGATACCCAAGTGATGTGTGAGCTAACACATAGGCCCAACAGATTCCAAGAAGGCCAGAATCACCAGCGGCACCACCATCGATTGTCAGGTCACCCGGATTCAGCAAATACCAGAGTCCAAAATGATGCAGGTTTATACTGTTAATTTTCAGTTTATCGTTACAGTTGGTGTTATTCCATGTCGGAAGGGACGCAGCTACAGCCAGTGGGGTAACTAGAGACAGGCAGGCAGCTATGTGCAACAAAGGTAGGCGTGTTGTTTTCATATGCAGATCTGAAATATTGTCTTATATGCAAGAGGAGGAGTGATGGGGGTTCATGCAAAAGCCAGGCTATGGATTGCATTGCTAAATGCTCCATCAGAGTGCAATGGTCGCCTGTCCTTTTTTTAAGTGATGATGTGGGTTTAGCCTGTGCTGTATGTATGTATGGGTGGCTGACTGCCACCCACCCAGAAAGTGTATGGGAGGCTGGTTGGCTGCCAGCCTTCCTTCCATTCCTATGAGTAATGTGAGTGCTCATGAAGGGGACATGGTTGGGTCCACCCCTTTCCCGGTTATCCCCTCTAGGCCTTTTGGCTTAGATCAAGTGTAAAAAAAGAAAGGATCTTGCGACAGATCGCATCCTGAGGCACGTTTTTTTTTGTGTGAATACTTGCACTTGGGTGACTTGTGAGCACATACTGATACATACGTTCCCTATCTGGGGACCATAAATTAAATGGATTTTTGAGAAAGGGAGCTGATTTGGAAGCTTGCTTCTGTCGCCCTATGCATTGACCCGATGTGGCAGTATCTTCGGGTAGTGAACAGTGCACCACCCCATTCCAGTGTTAAACAAGAAAGATTCTCATTTAATCCTCCGTGGGTGAGAATTTGAGTTTGAGAATTGGAGACCAAAATGATGAGTTGCACTGACTGGTTTATGAACGTCTATTCATTTAGCGTTTTAATGACCATGTTTGCACACTGATTGGTGTAAAAAAATTAAATAAAACTAAATAATAATAATCTAGCACACCTGTGCAGGTTTGACATGACATGACAGGTAGCTGTCTTGTGGGTGGTGCTGAATCCTGTTAAATGACATGAGGGTCTCATGCCTATACACAAGGGTGTGTCATTGCTGTTGCTTGACCATGCATTGGTTTCTGTGGTCAGTGAATGATAAAAACAAAATTTACCATCCATTGATGGATGGGAAATCCGCCATGAGGCATTTGTTTTTAGAAACTGCTGCTCACAACCAATGTTGCAATGGAGTGTCTCCATCTGCTGGTGGTATTGGAAAGGCATTAGTGCTATGACAGGGTCTGAAGAAGAAGAAGAAGAAGAAGAAGAAGAAGAAGAAGAAGACGGAAAAAAATATATATAAAAAGAAAAAGAGAGAGAGAGAGAGAGACTGACTTAGTGAGCGAGTGAGTGAGAGAGTGAGAGTGAGTGAGAGTGAATGAGTGAGTGAGTGATTGAGTGAGTGAGTGAGTGAGTGAGAACAAATGAGTTAAAGCAAGTGAGTGAGAGAGATCGAATGAATGAAAGTCTGAATGACAGAAAGAAAAAAGGATGAAGAAAGAAGCATGAAGAAAAAAAAATGTATATGGAGTTGCTGACATGAGTGCAATCTACAAAGCCGTTGAGGCTGATCCTCATGGGAGGATTATTGCACCAGGACCCTTAGCACTTTTAAAATGCCATTCAATGCCACGGGCTAGATGTAAACTGCAGATGACCATGTTGTGGTAGTTACCATGGATACCCAAGTGATGTGTGAGCTAACACATAGGCCCAACAGATTCCAAGAAGGCCAGAATCACCAGCGGCACCACCATCGATTGTCAGGTCACCCGGATTCAGCAAATACCAGAGTCCAAAATGATGCAGGTTTATACTGTTAATTTTCAGTTTATCGTTACAGTTGGTGTTATTCCATGTCGGAAGGGACGCAGCTACAGCCAGTGGGGTAACTAGAGACAGGCAGGCAGCTATGTGCAACAAAGGTAGGCGTGTTGTTTTCATATGCAGATCTGAAATATTGTCTTATATGCAAGAGGAGGAGTGATGGGGGTTCATGCAAAAGCCAGGCTATGGATTGCATTGCTAAATGCTCCATCAGAGTGCAATGGTCGCCTGTCCTTTTTTTAAGTGATGATGTGGGTTTAGCCTGTGCTGTATGTATGTATGGGTGGCTGACTGCCACCCACCCAGAAAGTGTATGGGAGGCTGGTTGGCTGCCAGCCTTCCTTCCATTCCTATGAGTAATGTGAGTGCTCATGAAGGGGACATGGTTGGGTCCACCCCTTTCCCGGTTATCCCCTCTAGGCCTTTTGGCTTAGATCAAGTGTAAAAAAAGAAAGGATCTTGCGACAGATCGCATCCTGAGGCACGTTTTTTTTTGTGTGAATACTTGCACTTGGGTGACTTGTGAGCACATACTGATACATACGTTCCCTATCTGGGGACCATAAATTAAATGGATTTTTGAGAAAGGGAGCTGATTTGGAAGCTTGCTTCTGTCGCCCTATGCATTGACCCGATGTGGCAGTATCTTCGGGTAGTGAACAGTGCACCACCCCATTCCAGTGTTAAACAAGAAAGATTCTCATTTAATCCTCCGTGGGTGAGAATTTGAGTTTGAGAATTGGAGACCAAAATGATGAGTTGCACTGACTGGTTTATGAACGTCTATTCATTTAGCGTTTTAATGACCATGTTTGCACACTGATTGGTGTAAAAAAATTAAATAAAACTAAATAATAATAATCTAGCACACCTGTGCAGGTTTGACATGACATGACAGGTAGCTGTCTTGTGGGTGGTGCTGAATCCTGTTAAATGACATGAGGGTCTCATGCCTATACACAAGGGTGTGTCATTGCTGTTGCTTGACCATGCATTGGTTTCTGTGGTCAGTGAATGATAAAAACAAAATTTACCATCCATTGATGGATGGGAAATCCGCCATGAGGCATTTGTTTTTAGAAACTGCTGCTCACAACCAATGTTGCAATGGAGTGTCTCCATCTGCTGGTGGTATTGGAAAGGCATTAGTGCTATGACAGGGTCTGAAGAAGAAGAAGAAGAAGAAGAAGAAGAAGAAGACGGAAAAAAATATATATAAAAAGAAAAAGAGAGAGAGAGAGAGAGACTGACTTAGTGAGCGAGTGAGTGAGAGAGTGAGAGTGAGTGAGAGTGAATGAGTGAGTGAGTGATTGAGTGAGTGAGTGAGTGAGTGAGAACAAATGAGTTAAAGCAAGTGAGTGAGAGAGATCGAATGAATGAAAGTCTGAATGACAGAAAGAAAAAAGGATGAAGAAAGAAGCATGAAGAAAAAAAAATGTATATGGAGTTGCTGACATGAGTGCAATCTACAAAGCCGTTGAGGCTGATCCTCATGGGAGGATTATTGCACCAGGACCCTTAGCACTTTTAAAATGCCATTCAATGCCACGGGCTAGATGTAAACTGCAGATGACCATGTTGTGGTAGTTACCATGGATACCCAAGTGATGTGTGAGCTAACACATAGGCCCAACAGATTCCAAGAAGGCCAGAATCACCAGCGGCACCACCATCGATTGTCAGGTCACCCGGATTCAGCAAATACCAGAGTCCAAAATGATGCAGGTTTATACTGTTAATTTTCAGTTTATCGTTACAGTTGGTGTTATTCCATGTCGGAAGGGACGCAGCTACAGCCAGTGGGGTAACTAGAGACAGGCAGGCAGCTATGTGCAACAAAGGTAGGCGTGTTGTTTTCATATGCAGATCTGAAATATTGTCTTATATGCAAGAGGAGGAGTGATGGGGGTTCATGCAAAAGCCAGGCTATGGATTGCATTGCTAAATGCTCCATCAGAGTGCAATGGTCGCCTGTCCTTTTTTTAAGTGATGATGTGGGTTTAGCCTGTGCTGTATGTATGTATGGGTGGCTGACTGCCACCCACCCAGAAAGTGTATGGGAGGCTGGTTGGCTGCCAGCCTTCCTTCCATTCCTATGAGTAATGTGAGTGCTCATGAAGGGGACATGGTTGGGTCCACCCCTTTCCCGGTTATCCCCTCTAGGCCTTTTGGCTTAGATCAAGTGTAAAAAAAGAAAGGATCTTGCGACAGATCGCATCCTGAGGCACGTTTTTTTTTGTGTGAATACTTGCACTTGGGTGACTTGTGAGCACATACTGATACATACGTTCCCTATCTGGGGACCATAAATTAAATGGATTTTTGAGAAAGGGAGCTGATTTGGAAGCTTGCTTCTGTCGCCCTATGCATTGACCCGATGTGGCAGTATCTTCGGGTAGTGAACAGTGCACCACCCCATTCCAGTGTTAAACAAGAAAGATTCTCATTTAATCCTCCGTGGGTGAGAATTTGAGTTTGAGAATTGGAGACCAAAATGATGAGTTGCACTGACTGGTTTATGAACGTCTATTCATTTAGCGTTTTAATGACCATGTTTGCACACTGATTGGTGTAAAAAAATTAAATAAAACTAAATAATAATAATCTAGCACACCTGTGCAGGTTTGACATGACATGACAGGTAGCTGTCTTGTGGGTGGTGCTGAATCCTGTTAAATGACATGAGGGTCTCATGCCTATACACAAGGGTGTGTCATTGCTGTTGCTTGACCATGCATTGGTTTCTGTGGTCAGTGAATGATAAAAACAAAATTTACCATCCATTGATGGATGGGAAATCCGCCATGAGGCATTTGTTTTTAGAAACTGCTGCTCACAACCAATGTTGCAATGGAGTGTCTCCATCTGCTGGTGGTATTGGAAAGGCATTAGTGCTATGACAGGGTCTGAAGAAGAAGAAGAAGAAGAAGAAGAAGAAGAAGAAGAAGAAGAAGACGGAAAAAAATATATATAAAAAGAAAAAGAGAGAGAGAGAGAGAGACTGACTTAGTGAGCGAGTGAGTGAGAGAGTGAGAGTGAGTGAGAGTGAATGAGTGAGTGAGTGATTGAGTGAGTGAGTGAGTGAGTGAGAACAAATGAGTTAAAGCAAGTGAGTGAGAGAGATCGAATGAATGAAAGTCTGAATGACAGAAAGAAAAAAGGATGAAGAAAGAAGCATGAAGAAAAAAAAATGTATATGGAGTTGCTGACATGAGTGCAATCTACAAAGCCGTTGAGGCTGATCCTCATGGGAGGATTATTGCACCAGGACCCTTAGCACTTTTAAAATGCCATTCAATGCCACGGGCTAGATGTAAACTGCAGATGACCATGTTGTGGTAGTTACCATGGATACCCAAGTGATGTGTGAGCTAACACATAGGCCCAACAGATTCCAAGAAGGCCAGAATCACCAGCGGCACCACCATCGATTGTCAGGTCACCCGGATTCAGCAAATACCAGAGTCCAAAATGATGCAGGTTTATACTGTTAATTTTCAGTTTATCGTTACAGTTGGTGTTATTCCATGTCGGAAGGGACGCAGCTACAGCCAGTGGGGTAACTAGAGACAGGCAGGCAGCTATGTGCAACAAAGGTAGGCGTGTTGTTTTCATATGCAGATCTGAAATATTGTCTTATATGCAAGAGGAGGAGTGATGGGGGTTCATGCAAAAGCCAGGCTATGGATTGCATTGCTAAATGCTCCATCAGAGTGCAATGGTCGCCTGTCCTTTTTTTAAGTGATGATGTGGGTTTAGCCTGTGCTGTATGTATGTATGGGTGGCTGACTGCCACCCACCCAGAAAGTGTATGGGAGGCTGGTTGGCTGCCAGCCTTCCTTCCATTCCTATGAGTAATGTGAGTGCTCATGAAGGGGACATGGTTGGGTCCACCCCTTTCCCGGTTATCCCCTCTAGGCCTTTTGGCTTAGATCAAGTGTAAAAAAAGAAAGGATCTTGCGACAGATCGCATCCTGAGGCACGTTTTTTTTTGTGTGAATACTTGCACTTGGGTGACTTGTGAGCACATACTGATACATACGTTCCCTATCTGGGGACCATAAATTAAATGGATTTTTGAGAAAGGGAGCTGATTTGGAAGCTTGCTTCTGTCGCCCTATGCATTGACCCGATGTGGCAGTATCTTCGGGTAGTGAACAGTGCACCACCCCATTCCAGTGTTAAACAAGAAAGATTCTCATTTAATCCTCCGTGGGTGAGAATTTGAGTTTGAGAATTGGAGACCAAAATGATGAGTTGCACTGACTGGTTTATGAACGTCTATTCATTTAGCGTTTTAATGACCATGTTTGCACACTGATTGGTGTAAAAAAATTAAATAAAACTAAATAATAATAATCTAGCACACCTGTGCAGGTTTGACATGACATGACAGGTAGCTGTCTTGTGGGTGGTGCTGAATCCTGTTAAATGACATGAGGGTCTCATGCCTATACACAAGGGTGTGTCATTGCTGTTGCTTGACCATGCATTGGTTTCTGTGGTCAGTGAATGATAAAAACAAAATTTACCATCCATTGATGGATGGGAAATCCGCCATGAGGCATTTGTTTTTAGAAACTGCTGCTCACAACCAATGTTGCAATGGAGTGTCTCCATCTGCTGGTGGTATTGGAAAGGCATTAGTGCTATGACAGGGTCTGAAGAAGAAGAAGAAGAAGAAGAAGAAGAAGAAGAAGAAGAAGAAGACGGAAAAAAATATATATAAAAAGAAAAAGAGAGAGAGAGAGAGAGACTGACTTAGTGAGCGAGTGAGTGAGAGAGTGAGAGTGAGTGAGAGTGAATGAGTGAGTGAGTGATTGAGTGAGTGAGTGAGTGAGTGAGAACAAATGAGTTAAAGCAAGTGAGTGAGAGAGATCGAATGAATGAAAGTCTGAATGACAGAAAGAAAAAAGGATGAAGAAAGAAGCATGAAGAAAAAAAAATGTATATGGAGTTGCTGACATGAGTGCAATCTACAAAGCCGTTGAGGCTGATCCTCATGGGAGGATTATTGCACCAGGACCCTTAGCACTTTTAAAATGCCATTCAATGCCACGGGCTAGATGTAAACTGCAGATGACCATGTTGTGGTAGTTACCATGGATACCCAAGTGATGTGTGAGCTAACACATAGGCCCAACAGATTCCAAGAAGGCCAGAATCACCAGCGGCACCACCATCGATTGTCAGGTCACCCGGATTCAGCAAATACCAGAGTCCAAAATGATGCAGGTTTATACTGTTAATTTTCAGTTTATCGTTACAGTTGGTGTTATTCCATGTCGGAAGGGACGCAGCTACAGCCAGTGGGGTAACTAGAGACAGGCAGGCAGCTATGTGCAACAAAGGTAGGCGTGTTGTTTTCATATGCAGATCTGAAATATTGTCTTATATGCAAGAGGAGGAGTGATGGGGGTTCATGCAAAAGCCAGGCTATGGATTGCATTGCTAAATGCTCCATCAGAGTGCAATGGTCGCCTGTCCTTTTTTTAAGTGATGATGTGGGTTTAGCCTGTGCTGTATGTATGTATGGGTGGCTGACTGCCACCCACCCAGAAAGTGTATGGGAGGCTGGTTGGCTGCCAGCCTTCCTTCCATTCCTATGAGTAATGTGAGTGCTCATGAAGGGGACATGGTTGGGTCCACCCCTTTCCCGGTTATCCCCTCTAGGCCTTTTGGCTTAGATCAAGTGTAAAAAAAGAAAGGATCTTGCGACAGATCGCATCCTGAGGCACGTTTTTTTTTGTGTGAATACTTGCACTTGGGTGACTTGTGAGCACATACTGATACATACGTTCCCTATCTGGGGACCATAAATTAAATGGATTTTTGAGAAAGGGAGCTGATTTGGAAGCTTGCTTCTGTCGCCCTATGCATTGACCCGATGTGGCAGTATCTTCGGGTAGTGAACAGTGCACCACCCCATTCCAGTGTTAAACAAGAAAGATTCTCATTTAATCCTCCGTGGGTGAGAATTTGAGTTTGAGAATTGGAGACCAAAATGATGAGTTGCACTGACTGGTTTATGAACGTCTATTCATTTAGCGTTTTAATGACCATGTTTGCACACTGATTGGTGTAAAAAAATAAAATAAAACTAAATAATAATAATCTAGCACACCTGTGCAGGTTTGACATGACATGACAGGTAGCTGTCTTGTGGGTGGTGCTGAATCCTGTTAAATGACATGAGGGTCTCATGCCTATACACAAGGGTGTGTCATTGCTGTTGCTTGACCATGCATTGGTTTCTGTGGTCAGTGAATGATAAAAACAAAATTTACCATCCATTGATGGATGGGAAATCCGCCATGAGGCATTTGTTTTTAGAAACTGCTGCTCACAACCAATGTTGCAATGGAGTGTCTCCATCTGCTGGTGGTATTGGAAAGGCATTAGTGCTATGACAGGGTCTGAAGAAGAAGAAGAAGAAGAAGAAGAAGAAGAAGAAGACGGAAAAAAATATATATAAAAAGAAAAAGAGAGAGAGAGAGAGAGACTGACTTAGTGAGCGAGTGAGTGAGAGAGTGAGAGTGAGTGAGAGTGAATGAGTGAGTGAGTGATTGAGTGAGTGAGTGAGTGAGTGAGAACAAATGAGTTAAAGCAAGTGAGTGAGAGAGATCGAATGAATGAAAGTCTGAATGACAGAAAGAAAAAAGGATGAAGAAAGAAGCATGAAGAAAAAAAAATGTATATGGAGTTGCTGACATGAGTGCAATCTACAAAGCCGTTGAGGCTGATCCTCATGGGAGGATTATTGCACCAGGACCCTTAGCACTTTTAAAATGCCATTCAATGCCACGGGCTAGATGTAAACTGCAGATGACCATGTTGTGGTAGTTACCATGGATACCCAAGTGATGTGTGAGCTAACACATAGGCCCAACAGATTCCAAGAAGGCCAGAATCACCAGCGGCACCACCATCGATTGTCAGGTCACCCGGATTCAGCAAATACCAGAGTCCAAAATGATGCAGGTTTATACTGTTAATTTTCAGTTTATCGTTACAGTTGGTGTTATTCCATGTCGGAAGGGACGCAGCTACAGCCAGTGGGGTAACTAGAGACAGGCAGGCAGCTATGTGCAACAAAGGTAGGCGTGTTGTTTTCATATGCAGATCTGAAATATTGTCTTATATGCAAGAGGAGGAGTGATGGGGGTTCATGCAAAAGCCAGGCTATGGATTGCATTGCTAAATGCTCCATCAGAGTGCAATGGTCGCCTGTCCTTTTTTTAAGTGATGATGTGGGTTTAGCCTGTGCTGTATGTATGTATGGGTGGCTGACTGCCACCCACCCAGAAAGTGTATGGGAGGCTGGTTGGCTGCCAGCCTTCCTTCCATTCCTATGAGTAATGTGAGTGCTCATGAAGGGGACATGGTTGGGTCCACCCCTTTCCCGGTTATCCCCTCTAGGCCTTTTGGCTTAGATCAAGTGTAAAAAAAGAAAGGATCTTGCGACAGATCGCATCCTGAGGCACGTTTTTTTTTGTGTGAATACTTGCACTTGGGTGACTTGTGAGCACATACTGATACATACGTTCCCTATCTGGGGACCATAAATTAAATGGATTTTTGAGAAAGGGAGCTGATTTGGAAGCTTGCTTCTGTCGCCCTATGCATTGACCCGATGTGGCAGTATCTTCGGGTAGTGAACAGTGCACCACCCCATTCCAGTGTTAAACAAGAAAGATTCTCATTTAATCCTCCGTGGGTGAGAATTTGAGTTTGAGAATTGGAGACCAAAATGATGAGTTGCACTGACTGGTTTATGAACGTCTATTCATTTAGCGTTTTAATGACCATGTTTGCACACTGATTGGTGTAAAAAAATTAAATAAAACTAAATAATAATAATCTAGCACACCTGTGCAGGTTTGACATGACATGACAGGTAGCTGTCTTGTGGGTGGTGCTGAATCCTGTTAAATGACATGAGGGTCTCATGCCTATACACAAGGGTGTGTCATTGCTGTTGCTTGACCATGCATTGGTTTCTGTGGTCAGTGAATGATAAAAACAAAATTTACCATCCATTGATGGATGGGAAATCCGCCATGAGGCATTTGTTTTTAGAAACTGCTGCTCACAACCAATGTTGCAATGGAGTGTCTCCATCTGCTGGTGGTATTGGAAAGGCATTAGTGCTATGACAGGGTCTGAAGAAGAAGAAGAAGAAGAAGAAGAAGAAGAAGAAGACGGAAAAAAATATATATAAAAAGAAAAAGAGAGAGAGAGAGAGAGACTGACTTAGTGAGCGAGTGAGTGAGAGAGTGAGAGTGAGTGAGAGTGAATGAGTGAGTGAGTGATTGAGTGAGTGAGTGAGTGAGTGAGAACAAATGAGTTAAAGCAAGTGAGTGAGAGAGATCGAATGAATGAAAGTCTGAATGACAGAAAGAAAAAAGGATGAAGAAAGAAGCATGAAGAAAAAAAAATGTATATGGAGTTGCTGACATGAGTGCAATCTACAAAGCCGTTGAGGCTGATCCTCATGGGAGGATTATTGCACCAGGACCCTTAGCACTTTTAAAATGCCATTCAATGCCACGGGCTAGATGTAAACTGCAGATGACCATGTTGTGGTAGTTACCATGGATACCCAAGTGATGTGTGAGCTAACACATAGGCCCAACAGATTCCAAGAAGGCCAGAATCACCAGCGGCACCACCATCGATTGTCAGGTCACCCGGATTCAGCAAATACCAGAGTCCAAAATGATGCAGGTTTATACTGTTAATTTTCAGTTTATCGTTACAGTTGGTGTTATTCCATGTCGGAAGGGACGCAGCTACAGCCAGTGGGGTAACTAGAGACAGGCAGGCAGCTATGTGCAACAAAGGTAGGCGTGTTGTTTTCATATGCAGATCTGAAATATTGTCTTATATGCAAGAGGAGGAGTGATGGGGGTTCATGCAAAAGCCAGGCTATGGATTGCATTGCTAAATGCTCCATCAGAGTGCAATGGTCGCCTGTCCTTTTTTTAAGTGATGATGTGGGTTTAGCCTGTGCTGTATGTATGTATGGGTGGCTGACTGCCACCACCCAGAAAGTGTATGGGAGGCTGGTTGGCTGCCAGCCTTCCTTCCATTCCTATGAGTAATGTGAGTGCTCATGAAGGGGACATGGTTGGGTCCACCCCTTTCCCGGTTATCCCCTCTAGGCCTTTTGGCTTAGATCAAGTGTAAAAAAAGAAAGGATCTTGCGACAGATCGCATCCTGAGGCACGTTTTTTTTTGTGTGAATACTTGCACTTGGGTGACTTGTGAGCACATACTGATACATACGTTCCCTATCTGGGGACCATAAATTAAATGGATTTTTGAGAAAGGGAGCTGATTTGGAAGCTTGCTTCTGTCGCCCTATGCATTGACCCGATGTGGCAGTATCTTCGGGTAGTGAACAGTGCACCACCCCATTCCAGTGTTAAACAAGAAAGATTCTCATTTAATCCTCCGTGGGTGAGAATTTGAGTTTGAGAATTGGAGACCAAAATGATGAGTTGCACTGACTGGTTTATGAACGTCTATTCATTTAGCGTTTTAATGACCATGTTTGCACACTGATTGGTGTAAAAAAATTAAATAAAACTAAATAATAATAATCTAGCACACCTGTGCAGGTTTGACATGACATGACAGGTAGCTGTCTTGTGGGTGGTGCTGAATCCTGTTAAATGACATGAGGGTCTCATGCCTATACACAAGGGTGTGTCATTGCTGTTGCTTGACCATGCATTGGTTTCTGTGGTCAGTGAATGATAAAAACAAAATTTACCATCCATTGATGGATGGGAAATCCGCCATGAGGCATTTGTTTTTAGAAACTGCTGCTCACAACCAATGTTGCAATGGAGTGTCTCCATCTGCTGGTGGTATTGGAAAGGCATTAGTGCTATGACAGGGTCTGAAGAAGAAGAAGAAGAAGAAGAAGAAGAAGAAGAAGACGGAAAAAAATATATATAAAAAGAAAAAGAGAGAGAGAGAGAGAGACTGACTTAGTGAGCGAGTGAGTGAGAGAGTGAGAGTGAGTGAGAGTGAATGAGTGAGTGAGTGATTGAGTGAGTGAGTGAGTGAGTGAGAACAAATGAGTTAAAGCAAGTGAGTGAGAGAGATCGAATGAATGAAAGTCTGAATGACAGAAAGAAAAAAGGATGAAGAAAGAAGCATGAAGAAAAAAAAATGTATATGGAGTTGCTGACATGAGTGCAATCTACAAAGCCGTTGAGGCTGATCCTCATGGGAGGATTATTGCACCAGGACCCTTAGCACTTTTAAAATGCCATTCAATGCCACGGGCTAGATGTAAACTGCAGATGACCATGTTGTGGTAGTTACCATGGATACCCAAGTGATGTGTGAGCTAACACATAGGCCCAACAGATTCCAAGAAGGCCAGAATCACCAGCGGCACCACCATCGATTGTCAGGTCACCCGGATTCAGCAAATACCAGAGTCCAAAATGATGCAGGTTTATACTGTTAATTTTCAGTTTATCGTTACAGTTGGTGTTATTCCATGTCGGAAGGGACGCAGCTACAGCCAGTGGGGTAACTAGAGACAGGCAGGCAGCTATGTGCAACAAAGGTAGGCGTGTTGTTTTCATATGCAGATCTGAAATATTGTCTTATATGCAAGAGGAGGAGTGATGGGGGTTCATGCAAAAGCCAGGCTATGGATTGCATTGCTAAATGCTCCATCAGAGTGCAATGGTCGCCTGTCCTTTTTTTAAGTGATGATGTGGGTTTAGCCTGTGCTGTATGTATGTATGGGTGGCTGACTGCCACCCACCCAGAAAGTGTATGGGAGGCTGGTTGGCTGCCAGCCTTCCTTCCATTCCTATGAGTAATGTGAGTGCTCATGAAGGGGACATGGTTGGGTCCACCCCTTTCCCGGTTATCCCCTCTAGGCCTTTTGGCTTAGATCAAGTGTAAAAAAAGAAAGGATCTTGCGACAGATCGCATCCTGAGGCACGTTTTTTTTTTGTGTGAATACTTGCACTTGGGTGACTTGTGAGCACATACTGATACATACGTTCCCTATCTGGGGACCATAAATTAAATGGATTTTGAGAAAGGGAGCTGATTTGGAAGCTTGCTTCTGTCGCCCTATGCATTGACCCGATGTGGCAGTATCTTCGGGTAGTGAACAGTGCACCACCCCATTCCAGTGTTAAACAAGAAAGATTCTCATTTAATCCTCCGTGGGTGAGAATTTGAGTTTGAGAATTGGAGACCAAAATGATGAGTTGCACTGACTGGTTTATGAACGTCTATTCATTTAGCGTTTTAATGACCATGTTTGCACACTGATTGGTGTAAAAAAATTAAATAAAACTAAATAATAATAATCTAGCACACCTGTGCAGGTTTGACATGACATGACAGGTAGCTGTCTTGTGGGTGGTGCTGAATCCTGTTAAATGACATGAGGGTCTCATGCCTATACACAAGGGTGTGTCATTGCTGTTGCTTGACCATGCATTGGTTTCTGTGGTCAGTGAATGATAAAAACAAAATTTACCATCCATTGATGGATGGGAAATCCGCCATGAGGCATTTGTTTTTAGAAACTGCTGCTCACAACCAATGTTGCAATGGAGTGTCTCCATCTGCTGGTGGTATTGGAAAGGCATTAGTGCTATGACAGGGTCTGAAGAAGAAGAAGAAGAAGAAGAAGAAGAAGAAGAAGAAGACGGAAAAAAATATATATAAAAAGAAAAAGAGAGAGAGAGAGAGAGACTGACTTAGTGAGCGAGTGAGTGAGAGAGTGAGAGTGAGTGAGAGTGAATGAGTGAGTGAGTGATTGAGTGAGTGAGTGAGTGAGTGAGAACAAATGAGTTAAAGCAAGTGAGTGAGAGAGATCGAATGAATGAAAGTCTGAATGACAGAAAGAAAAAAGGATGAAGAAAGAAGCATGAAGAAAAAAAAATGTATATGGAGTTGCTGACATGAGTGCAATCTACAAAGCCGTTGAGGCTGATCCTCATGGGAGGATTATTGCACCAGGACCCTTAGCACTTTTAAAATGCCATTCAATGCCACGGGCTAGATGTAAACTGCAGATGACCATGTTGTGGTAGTTACCATGGATACCCAAGTGATGTGTGAGCTAACACATAGGCCCAACAGATTCCAAGAAGGCCAGAATCACCAGCGGCACCACCATCGATTGTCAGGTCACCCGGATTCAGCAAATACCAGAGTCCAAAATGATGCAGGTTTATACTGTTAATTTTCAGTTTATCGTTACAGTTGGTGTTATTCCATGTCGGAAGGGACGCAGCTACAGCCAGTGGGGTAACTAGAGACAGGCAGGCAGCTATGTGCAACAAAGGTAGGCGTGTTGTTTTCATATGCAGATCTGAAATATTGTCTTATATGCAAGAGGAGGAGTGATGGGGGTTCATGCAAAAGCCAGGCTATGGATTGCATTGCTAAATGCTCCATCAGAGTGCAATGGTCGCCTGTCCTTTTTTTAAGTGATGATGTGGGTTTAGCCTGTGCTGTATGTATGTATGGGTGGCTGACTGCCACCCACCCAGAAAGTGTATGGGAGGCTGGTTGGCTGCCAGCCTTCCTTCCATTCCTATGAGTAATGTGAGTGCTCATGAAGGGGACATGGTTGGGTCCACCCCTTTCCCGGTTATCCCCTCTAGGCCTTTTGGCTTAGATCAAGTGTAAAAAAAGAAAGGATCTTGCGACAGATCGCATCCTGAGGCACGTTTTTTTTTTGTGTGAATACTTGCACTTGGGTGACTTGTGAGCACATACTGATACATACGTTCCCTATCTGGGGACCATAAATTAAATGGATTTTTGAGAAAGGGAGCTGATTTGGAAGCTTGCTTCTGTCGCCCTATGCATTGACCCGATGTGGCAGTATCTTCGGGTAGTGAACAGTGCACCACCCCATTCCAGTGTTAAACAAGAAAGATTCTCATTTAATCCTCCGTGGGTGAGAATTTG
>NW_026609303.1:0-35492 GCF_029499605.1 Hyla sarda
GTAGTATATTTATACAATGTGCACAATTAATATAGTATATTTACACAATGTGCACAATTAGTGTAAAATATTTATACAATGTGCACAATGGCTGTAGTGTATTTATACAATGTGCACTGACTGTAGTATATTTATACAATGTGCACAATTAGTGTAAAACATTTTTACAATGTGCACTGACTGTAGTATATTTATACAATGTGCACAATTAATATAGTATATTTACAAAATGTGCACAATTAGTTTAAAACATTTTTACAATGTGCACTGACTGTAGTATATTTATACAATGTGCGCAATTAGTGTAAAACATTTTTACAATGTACAATGACAGTTGTGTATTTATACAATGTGCACAATTACTGTTGTATATTTATACAATGTGCACAACTAATGTAAAACATTTTTACAATGTGCACTGACTGTAGTATATTTATACAATGTGCATAATTAGTGTAAACATTTTTTACAATGTGCACTGACTGTAGTATATTTATACAATGTGCACAATTAATATAGTATATTTACACAATGTGCACAATTAGTGTAAAATATTTATACAATGTGCACAATTAATATAGTATATTTACACAATGTGCACAATTAGTGTAAAATATTTATACAATGTGCACAATTACTGTTGTAAATTTATACAATGTGCGCAATTAGTGTAAACATTTTTACAATGTGCACTGACTGTAGTATATTTATACAATGTGCACAATTAATATAGTATATTTACACAATGTGCACAATTAGTGTAAAATATTTATACAATGTGCACAATGGCTGTAGTGTATTTATACAATGTGCACTGACTGTAGTATATATATACAATGTGCACAATTAGTGTAAAACATTTTTACAATGTGCACTGACTATAGTATATTTATACAATGTGCACAATTAATATAGTATATTTACAAAATGTGCACAATTAGTTTAACACATTTTTACAATGTGCACTGACTGTAGTTTATTTATACAATGTGCACAATTAATATAGTATATTTACACAATGTGCACAATTAGTGTAAAATATTTATACAATGTGCACAATGACTGTAGTTTATTTATACAATGTGCACAATTACCGTAGTTTATTTATACAATGTGCACAATTAATATAGTATAATTAAAAAATGTGCACAATTAGTGTAAAACATTTTTACAATGTGCACTGACTGTAGTATATTTATACAATGTGCACAATTAATGTAAAATATTTATACAATGTGCACAATTACTGTAGTATATTTATACAATGTGCACAATTAATGTAAAATATTTATACAATGTGCACAATTACTGTAGTGTATTTATACAATGTGCACAATTACTGTTGTATATTTATACAATGTGCATAATTAGTGTAAAACATTTTTACAATGTGCACTGACTGTAGTTTATTTATACAATGTGCACAATTAATATAGTATATTTATATAATGTGCACAATTAGTGTAAACATGTTTACAAGGTGCACTGACTGTAGTATATTTATACAATATGCACAATTAATATAGTATATTTACACAATGTGCACAATTAGTGTAAACTATTAATAGAATGTGCACAATGACTGTAGTATATTTATACAATGTGCACAATGACTGTAGTATATTTATACAATGTGCACAATTAGTGTAAAACATTTTTACAATGTGCACTGACTGTAGTATATTTATACAATGTGCACAATTAATATAGTATATTTACACAATGTGCACAATTAGTGTAAAATATTTATACAATGTGCACAATGGCTGTAGTGTATTTATACAATGTGCACTGACTGTAGTATATTTATACAATGTGCACAATTAGTGTAAAACATTTTTACAATGTGCACTGACTGTAGTATATTTATACAATGTGCACAATTAATATAGTATATTTACAAAATGTGCACAATTAGTTTAAAACATTTTTACAATGTGCACTGACTGTAGTATATTTATACAATGTGCGCAATTAGTGTAAAACATTTTTACAATGTACAATGACAGTTGTGTATTTATACAATGTGCACAATTACTGTTGTATATTTATACAATGTGCACAACTAATGTAAAACATTTTTACAATGTGCACTGACTGTAGTATATTTATACAATGTGCATAATTAGTGTAAAACATTTTTTACAATGTGCACTGACTGTAGTATATTTATACAATGTGCACAATTAATATAGTATATTTACACAATGTGCACAATTAGTGTAAAATATTTATACAATGTGCACAATTAATATAGTATATTTACACAATGTGCACAATTAGTGTAAAATATTTATACAATGTGCACAATTACTGTTGTAAATTTATACAATGTGCGCAATTAGTGTAAACATTTTTACAATGTGCACTGACTGTAGTATATTTATACAATGTGCACAATTAATATAGTATATTTACACAATGTGCACAATTAGTGTAAAATATTTATACAATGTGCACAATGGCTGTAGTGTATTTATACAATGTGCACAATTACCATCGTGTATTTATACAATGTGCACAATTACTGTTGTATATTTATACAATGTGCAAAATTAGTGTAAAAATTTTTTTCAATGTGCACTGACTGTAGTATATTTATACAATGTGTACAATTAGTGTAAAACATTTTTACAATGTGCACTGACTGTATTATATTTACACAATGTGCACAATTAGTGTAAAATATTTATACAATGTGCACAATGACTGTAGTATACTTATACAATGTGCGCAATTAGTGTAAAACATTTTTACAATGTACAATGACAGTAGTGTATTTATACAATGTGCACAATTACTGTTGTATATTTATACAATGTGCACAACTAGTGTAAAACATTTTTACAATGTGCACTGACTGTAGTATATTTATACAATGTGCGCAATTAATATAGTATATTTACACAATGTACACAATAAGTGTAAAATATTTATACCATGTACACAATGACTGTAGTGTATTTATACAATGTGCACAATTACTGTAGTGTATTTATACAATGTGCACAATTAGTATAGTATATTTACACAATGTGTACAATTAGTGTAAAACATTTTTACAATGTGCACTGACTGTAGTATATTTATACAATGTGCATAATTAGTGTAAAACATTTTTACAATGTGCACTGACTGTAGTATATTTATACAATGTGCACAATTAATATAGTATATTTACACAATGTGCACAATTAGTGTAAAATATTTATACAATGTGCACAATTACTGTTGTATATGTATACAATGTGCACAATTAGTGTAAAACATTTTTACAATGTGCATAATTACTGTAGTATATTTATACAATGTGCACTGACTGTAGTATATTTATACAATGTGCACAATTAATATAGTATATTTACACAATGTGCACAATTAGTGTAAAATATTTATACAATGTGCACAATTACTGTTGTATATTTATACAATGTGCGCAATTAGTGTAAAACATTTTTACAATGTGCACTGACTGTAGTATATTTATACAATGTGCACAATTACAATTACTGTAGTATATTTATACAATGTGCACAATTAATGTAAAATATTTATACAATGTGCACAATTACTGTAGTGTATTTATACAATGTGCACAATTACTGTTGTATATTTATACAATGTGCACAATTAGTGTAAAACATTTTTACAATGTGCACTGACTGTAGTTTATTTATACAATGTGCACAATTAATATAGTATATTTATACAATGTGCACAATTAGTGTAAACATGTTTACAAGGTGCACTGACTGTAGTATATTTATACAATGTGCAAAATTAATATAGTTTATTTACACAATGTGCACAATTAGTGTAAAATATTTATACAATGTGCATAATTACTGTAGTATATTTATACAATGTGCACAATTACCATTGTGTATTTATACAATGTGCACAATTACTGTTGTATATTTATACAATGTGCAAAATTAGTGTAAAACATTTTTTCAATGTGCACTGACTGTAGTATTTTTATACAATGTGTACAATTAGTGTAAAATATTTATACAATGTGCACAATGACTGTAGTATATTTATACAATGTGCGCAATTAGTGTAAAACATTTTTACAATGTACAATGACAGTAGTGTATTTATACAATGTGCACAATTACTGTTGTATATTTATACAATGTGCACAACTAGTGTAAATCATTTTTACAATGTGCACTGAATGTAGTATATTTATACAATGTGCGCAATTAATATAGTATATTTACACAATGTACACAATAAGTGTAAAATATTTATACCATGTGCACAATGACTGTAGTGTATTTATACAATGTGCACAATTACTGTAGTATATTTATGCAATGTGCACAATTAATATAGTATATATACACAATGTGCACAATTAGTGTAAAATATTTATACAATGTGCACAATTACTGTAGTATATTTATACAATGTGCACAATGACTGTAGTATATTTATACAATGTGCACAATTAGTGTAAAACAATTTTACAATGTGCACTGACTGTAGTATATTTATACAATGTGCACAATTAGTGTAAAACATTTTTACAATGTGCACTGACTGTAGTATATTTATACAATGTGCACAATTAATATAGTTTATTTACACAATGTGCACAATTAGTGTAAAATATTTATACAATGTGCATAATTACTGTAGTATATTTATACAATGTGCAAAATTAGTGTAAAACATTTTTTCAATGTGCACTGACTGTAGTATATTTATACAATATGTACAATGAGTGTAAAACATTTTTTCAATGTGCACTGACTGTAGTATATTTATACAATGTGCACAATTAGTGTAAAACATTTTTACAATGTGCACTGACTGTAGTATATTTACACAATGTGCACAATTAGTGTAAAATATTTATACAATGTGCACAATGACTGTAGTATATTTATACAATGTGCGTAATTAGTGTAAAACATTTTTACAATGTACAATGACAGTTGTGTATTTATACAATGTGCACAATTACTGTTGTATATTTATACAATGTGCACAACTAATGTAAAACATTTTTACAATGTGCACTGACTGTAGTATATTTATACAATGTGTACAATTAGTGTAAAATATTTTTACAATGTGCACTGACTGTAGTATATTTACACAATGTGCACAATTAGTGTAAAATATTTATACAATGTGCACAATGACTGTAGTATATTTATACAATGTGCACAATTAGTGTAAAATATTTATACAATGTGCACAATGGCTGTAGTGTATTTATACAATGTGCACAATTACTGTTGTATATTTATACAATGTGCACAATTAGTGTAAAACATTTTTACAATGTGCACTGACTGTAGTATATTTATACAATGTGCACAATTAGTGTAAAACATTTTTACAATGTGCACTGACTGTAGTATATTTATACAATGTGCACAATTAATATAGTATATTTACACAATGTGCACAATTAGTGTAAAATATTTATACAATGTGCACAATGGCTGTAGTGTATTTATACAATGTGCACTGACTGTAGTATATTTATACAATGTGCACAATTAGTGTAAAACATTTTTACAATGTGCACTGACTGTAGTATATTTATACAATGTGCACAATTAATATAGTATATTTACAAAATGTGCACAATTAGTTTAAAACATTTTTACAATGTGCACTGACTGTAGTATATTTATACAATGTGCGCAATTAGTGTAAAACATTTTTACAATGTACAATGACAGTTGTGTATTTATACAATGTGCACAATTACTGTTGTATATTTATACAATGTGCACAACTAATGTAAAACATTTTTACAATGTGCACTGACTGTAGTATATTTATACAATGTGCATAATTAGTGTAAACATTTTTTACAATGTGCACTGACTGTAGTATATTTATACAATGTGCACAATTAATATAGTATATTTACACAATGTGCACAATTAGTGTAAAATATTTATACAATGTGCACAATTAATATAGTATATTTACACAATGTGCACAATTAGTGTAAAATATTTATACAATGTGCACAATTACTGTTGTAAATTTATACAATGTGCGCAATTAGTGTAAACATTTTTACAATGTGCACTGACTGTAGTATATTTATACAATGTGCACAATTAATATAGTATATTTACACAATGTGCACAATTAGTGTAAAATATTTATACAATGTGCACAATGGCTGTAGTGTATTTATACAATGTGCACTGACTGTAGTATATATATACAATGTGCACAATTAGTGTAAAACATTTTTACAATGTGCACTGACTATAGTATATTTATACAATGTGCACAATTAATATAGTATATTTACAAAATGTGCACAATTAGTTTAACACATTTTTACAATGTGCACTGACTGTAGTTTATTTATACAATGTGCACAATTAATATAGTATATTTACACAATGTGCACAATTAGTGTAAAATATTTATACAATGTGCACAATGACTGTAGTTTATTTATACAATGTGCACAATTACCGTAGTTTATTTATACAATGTGCACAATTAATATAGTATAATTAAAAAATGTGCACAATTAGTGTAAAACATTTTTACAATGTGCACTGACTGTAGTATATTTATACAATGTGCACAATTAATGTAAAATATTTATACAATGTGCACAATTACTGTAGTGTATTTATACAATGTGCACAATTACTGTTGTATATTTATACAATGTGCATAATTAGTGTAAAACATTTTTACAATGTGCACTGACTGTAGTTTATTTATACAATGTGCACAATTAATATAGTATATTTATATAATGTGCACAATTAGTGTAAACATGTTTACAAGGTGCACTGACTGTAGTATATTTATACAATATGCACAATTAATATAGTATATTTACACAATGTGCACAATTAGTGTAAACTATTAATAGAATGTGCACAATGACTGTAGTATATTTATACAATGTGCACAATGACTGTAGTATATTTATACAATGTGCACAATTAGTGTAAAACATTTTTACAATGTGCACTGACTGTAGTATATTTATACAATGTGCACAATTAATATAGTATATTTACACAATGTGCACAATTAGTGTAAAATATTTATACAATGTGCACAATGGCTGTAGTGTATTTATACAATGTGCACTGACTGTAGTATATTTATACAATGTGCACAATTAGTGTAAAACATTTTTACAATGTGCACTGACTGTAGTATATTTATACAATGTGCACAATTAATATAGTATATTTACAAAATGTGCACAATTAGTTTAAAACATTTTTACAATGTGCACTGACTGTAGTATATTTATACAATGTGCGCAATTAGTGTAAAACATTTTTACAATGTACAATGACAGTTGTGTATTTATACAATGTGCACAATTACTGTTGTATATTTATACAATGTGCACAACTAATGTAAAACATTTTTACAATGTGCACTGACTGTAGTATATTTATACAATGTGCATAATTAGTGTAAACATTTTTTACAATGTGCACTGACTGTAGTATATTTATACAATGTGCACAATTAATATAGTATATTTACACAATGTGCACAATTAGTGTAAAATATTTATACAATGTGCACAATTACTGTTGTAAATTTATACAATGTGCGCAATTAGTGTAAACATTTTTACAATGTGCACTGACTGTAGTATATTTATACAATGTGCACAATTAATATAGTATATTTACACAATGTGCACAATTAGTGTAAAATATTTATACAATGTGCACAATGGCTGTAGTGTATTTATACAATGTGCACTGACTGTAGTATATATATACAATGTGCACAATTAGTGTAAAACATTTTTACAATGTGCACTGACTATAGTATATTTATACAATGTGCACAATTAATATAGTATATTTACAAAATGTGCACAATTAGTTTAACACATTTTTACAATGTGCACTGACTGTAGTTTATTTATACAATGTGCACAATTAATATAGTATATTTACACAATGTGCACAATTAGTGTAAAATATTTATACAATGTGCACAATGACTGTAGTTTATTTATACAATGTGCACAATTACCGTAGTTTATTTATACAATGTGCACAATTAATATAGTATAATTAAAAAATGTGCACAATTAGTGTAAAACATTTTTACAATGTGCACTGACTGTAGTATATTTATACAATGTGCACAATTAATGTAAAATATTTATACAATGTGCACAATTACTGTAGTATATTTATACAATGTGCACAATTAATGTAAAATATTTATACAATGTGCACAATTACTGTAGTGTATTTATACAATGTGCACAATTACTGTTGTATATTTATACAATGTGCATAATTAGTGTAAAACATTTTTACAATGTGCACTGACTGTAGTTTATTTATACAATGTGCACAATTAATATAGTATATTTATATAATGTGCACAATTAGTGTAAACATGTTTACAAGGTGCACTGACTGTAGTATATTTATACAATATGCACAATTAATATAGTATATTTACACAATGTGCACAATTAGTGTAAACTATTAATAGAATGTGCACAATGACTGTAGTATATTTATACAATGTGCACAATGACTGTAGTATATTTATACAATGTGCACAATTAGTGTAAAACATTTTTACAATGTGCACTGACTGTAGTATATTTATACAATGTGCACAATTAATATAGTATATTTACACAATGTGCACAATTAGTGTAAAATATTTATACAATGTGCACAATGGCTGTAGTGTATTTATACAATGTGCACTGACTGTAGTATATTTATACAATGTGCACAATTAGTGTAAAACATTTTTACAATGTGCACTGACTGTAGTATATTTATACAATGTGCACAATTAATATAGTATATTTACAAAATGTGCACAATTAGTTTAAAACATTTTTACAATGTGCACTGACTGTAGTATATTTATACAATGTGCGCAATTAGTGTAAAACATTTTTACAATGTACAATGACAGTTGTGTATTTATACAATGTGCACAATTACTGTTGTATATTTATACAATGTGCACAACTAATGTAAAACATTTTTACAATGTGCACTGACTGTAGTATATTTATACAATGTGCATAATTAGTGTAAACATTTTTTACAATGTGCACTGACTGTAGTATATTTATACAATGTGCACAATTAATATAGTATATTTACACAATGTGCACAATTAGTGTAAAATATTTATACAATGTGCACAATTAATATAGTATATTTACACAATGTGCACAATTAGTGTAAAATATTTATACAATGTGCACAATTACTGTTGTAAATTTATACAATGTGCGCAATTAGTGTAAACATTTTTACAATGTGCACTGACTGTAGTATATTTATACAATGTGCACAATTAATATAGTATATTTACACAATGTGCACAATTAGTGTAAAATATTTATACAATGTGCACAATGGCTGTAGTGTATTTATACAATGTGCACTGACTGTAGTATATATATACAATGTGCACAATTAGTGTAAAACATTTTTACAATGTGCACTGACTATAGTATATTTATACAATGTGCACAATTAATATAGTATATTTACAAAATGTGCACAATTAGTTTAACACATTTTTACAATGTGCACTGACTGTAGTTTATTTATACAATGTGCACAATTAATATAGTATATTTACACAATGTGCACAATTAGTGTAAAATATTTATACAATGTGCACAATGACTGTAGTTTATTTATACAATGTGCACAATTACCGTAGTTTATTTATACAATGTGCACAATTAATATAGTATAATTAAAAAATGTGCACAATTAGTGTAAAACATTTTTACAATGTGCACTGACTGTAGTATATTTATACAATGTGCACAATTAATGTAAAATATTTATACAATGTGCACAATTACTGTAGTATATTTATACAATGTGCACAATTAATGTAAAATATTTATACAATGTGCACAATTACTGTAGTGTATTTATACAATGTGCACAATTACTGTTGTATATTTATACAATGTGCATAATTAGTGTAAAACATTTTTACAATGTGCACTGACTGTAGTTTATTTATACAATGTGCACAATTAATATAGTATATTTATATAATGTGCACAATTAGTGTAAACATGTTTACAAGGTGCACTGACTGTAGTATATTTATACAATATGCACAATTAATATAGTATATTTACACAATGTGCACAATTAGTGTAAACTATTAATAGAATGTGCACAATGACTGTAGTATATTTATACAATGTGCACAATGACTGTAGTATATTTATACAATGTGCACAATTAGTGTAAAACATTTTTACAATGTGCACTGACTGTAGTATATTTATACAATGTGCACAATTAATATAGTATATTTACACAATGTGCACAATTAGTGTAAAATATTTATACAATGTGCACAATGGCTGTAGTGTATTTATACAATGTGCACTGACTGTAGTATATTTATACAATGTGCACAATTAGTGTAAAACATTTTTACAATGTGCACTGACTGTAGTATATTTATACAATGTGCACAATTAATATAGTATATTTACAAAATGTGCACAATTAGTTTAAAACATTTTTACAATGTGCACTGACTGTAGTATATTTATACAATGTGCGCAATTAGTGTAAAACATTTTTACAATGTACAATGACAGTTGTGTATTTATACAATGTGCACAATTACTGTTGTATATTTATACAATGTGCACAACTAATGTAAAACATTTTTACAATGTGCACTGACTGTAGTATATTTATACAATGTGCATAATTAGTGTAAACATTTTTTACAATGTGCACTGACTGTAGTATATTTATACAATGTGCACAATTAATATAGTATATTTACACAATGTGCACAATTAGTGTAAAATATTTATACAATGTGCACAATTAATATAGTATATTTACACAATGTGCACAATTAGTGTAAAATATTTATACAATGTGCACAATTACTGTTGTAAATTTATACAATGTGCGCAATTAGTGTAAACATTTTTACAATGTGCACTGACTGTAGTATATTTATACAATGTGCACAATTAATATAGTATATTTACACAATGTGCACAATTAGTGTAAAATATTTATACAATGTGCACAATGGCTGTAGTGTATTTATACAATGTGCACAATTACCATCGTGTATTTATACAATGTGCACAATTACTGTTGTATATTTATACAATGTGCAAAATTAGTGTAAAAATTTTTTCAATGTGCACTGACTGTAGTATATTTATACAATGTGTACAATTAGTGTAAAACATTTTTACAATGTGCACTGACTGTATTATATTTACACAATGTGCACAATTAGTGTAAAATATTTATACAATGTGCACAATGACTGTAGTATACTTATACAATGTGCGCAATTAGTGTAAAACATTTTTACAATGTACAATGACAGTAGTGTATTTATACAATGTGCACAATTACTGTTGTATATTTATACAATGTGCACAACTAGTGTAAAACATTTTTACAATGTGCACTGACTGTAGTATATTTATACAATGTGCGCAATTAATATAGTATATTTACACAATGTACACAATAAGTGTAAAATATTTATACCATGTACACAATGACTGTAGTGTATTTATACAATGTGCACAATTACTGTAGTGTATTTATACAATGTGCACAATTAGTATAGTATATTTACACAATGTGTACAATTAGTGTAAAACATTTTTACAATGTGCACTGACTGTAGTATATTTATACAATGTGCATAATTAGTGTAAAACATTTTTACAATGTGCACTGACTGTAGTATATTTATACAATGTGCACAATTAATATAGTATATTTACACAATGTGCACAATTAGTGTAAAATATTTATACAATGTGCACAATTACTGTTGTATATGTATACAATGTGCACAATTAGTGTAAAACATTTTTACAATGTGCATAATTACTGTAGTATATTTATACAATGTGCACTGACTGTAGTATATTTATACAATGTGCACAATTAATATAGTATATTTACACAATGTGCACAATTAGTGTAAAATATTTATACAATGTGCACAATTACTGTTGTATATTTATACAATGTGCGCAATTAGTGTAAAACATTTTTACAATGTGCACTGACTGTAGTATATTTATACAATGTGCACAATTACAATTACTGTAGTATATTTATACAATGTGCACAATTAATGTAAAATATTTATACAATGTGCACAATTACTGTAGTGTATTTATACAATGTGCACAATTACTGTTGTATATTTATACAATGTGCACAATTAGTGTAAAACATTTTTACAATGTGCACTGACTGTAGTTTATTTATACAATGTGCACAATTAATATAGTATATTTATACAATGTGCACAATTAGTGTAAACATGTTTACAAGGTGCACTGACTGTAGTATATTTATACAATGTGCAAAATTAATATAGTTTATTTACACAATGTGCACAATTAGTGTAAAATATTTATACAATGTGCATAATTACTGTAGTATATTTATACAATGTGCACAATTACCATTGTGTATTTATACAATGTGCACAATTACTGTTGTATATTTATACAATGTGCAAAATTAGTGTAAAACATTTTTTCAATGTGCACTGACTGTAGTATTTTTATACAATGTGTACAATTAGTGTAAAATATTTATACAATGTGCACAATGACTGTAGTATATTTATACAATGTGCGCAATTAGTGTAAAACATTTTTACAATGTACAATGACAGTAGTGTATTTATACAATGTGCACAATTACTGTTGTATATTTATACAATGTGCACAACTAGTGTAAATCATTTTTACAATGTGCACTGAATGTAGTATATTTATACAATGTGCGCAATTAATATAGTATATTTACACAATGTACACAATAAGTGTAAAATATTTATACCATGTGCACAATGACTGTAGTGTATTTATACAATGTGCACAATTACTGTAGTATATTTATGCAATGTGCACAATTAATATAGTATATATACACAATGTGCACAATTAGTGTAAAATATTTATACAATGTGCACAATTACTGTAGTATATTTATACAATGTGCACAATGACTGTAGTATATTTATACAATGTGCACAATTAGTGTAAAACAATTTTACAATGTGCACTGACTGTAGTATATTTATACAATGTGCACAATTAGTGTAAAACATTTTTACAATGTGCACTGACTGTAGTATATTTATACAATGTGCACAATTAATATAGTTTATTTACACAATGTGCACAATTAGTGTAAAATATTTATACAATGTGCATAATTACTGTAGTATATTTATACAATGTGCAAAATTAGTGTAAAACATTTTTTCAATGTGCACTGACTGTAGTATATTTATACAATATGTACAATGAGTGTAAAACATTTTTACAATGTGCACTGACTGTAGTATATTTATACAATGTGCACAATTAGTGTAAAACATTTATACAATGTGCACTGACTGTAGTATATTTACACAATGTGCACAATTAGTGTAAAATATTTATACAATGTGCACAATGACTGTAGTATATTTATACAATGTGCGTAATTAGTGTAAAACATTTTTACAATGTACAATGACAGTTGTGTATTTATACAATGTGCACAATTACTGTTGTATATTTATACAATGTGCACAACTAATGTAAAACATTTTTACAATGTGCACTGACTGTAGTATATTTATACAATGTGTACAATTAGTGTAAAATATTTTTACAATGTGCACTGACTGTAGTATATTTACACAATGTGCACAATTAGTGTAAAATATTTATACAATGTGCACAATGACTGTAGTATATTTATACAATGTGCACAATTAGTGTAAAATATTTATACAATGTGCACAATGGCTGTAGTGTATTTATACAATGTGCACAATTACTGTTGTATATTTATACAATGTGCACAATTAGTGTAAAACATTTTTACAATGTGCACTGACTGTAGTATATTTATACAATGTGCACAATTAGTGTAAAACATTTTTACAATGTGCACTGACTGTAGTATATTTATACAATGTGCACAATTAATATAGTATATTTACACAATGTGCACAATTAGTGTAAAATATTTATACAATGTGCACAATGGCTGTAGTGTATTTATACAATGTGCACTGACTGTAGTATATTTATACAATGTGCACAATTAGTGTAAAACATTTTTACAATGTGCACTGACTGTAGTATATTTATACAATGTGCACAATTAATATAGTATATTTACAAAATGTGCACAATTAGTTTAAAACATTTTTACAATGTGCACTGACTGTAGTATATTTATACAATGTGCGCAATTAGTGTAAAACATTTTTACAATGTACAATGACAGTTGTGTATTTATACAATGTGCACAATTACTGTTGTATATTTATACAATGTGCACAACTAATGTAAAACATTTTTACAATGTGCACTGACTGTAGTATATTTATACAATGTGCATAATTAGTGTAAACATTTTTTACAATGTGCACTGACTGTAGTATATTTATACAATGTGCACAATTAATATAGTATATTTACACAATGTGCACAATTAGTGTAAAATATTTATACAATGTGCACAATTACTGTTGTAAATTTATACAATGTGCGCAATTAGTGTAAACATTTTTACAATGTGCACTGACTGTAGTATATTTATACAATGTGCACAATTAATATAGTATATTTACACAATGTGCACAATTAGTGTAAAATATTTATACAATGTGCACAATGGCTGTAGTGTATTTATACAATGTGCACTGACTGTAGTATATATATACAATGTGCACAATTAGTGTAAAACATTTTTACAATGTGCACTGACTATAGTATATTTATACAATGTGCACAATTAATATAGTATATTTACAAAATGTGCACAATTAGTTTAACACATTTTTACAATGTGCACTGACTGTAGTTTATTTATACAATGTGCACAATTAATATAGTATATTTACACAATGTGCACAATTAGTGTAAAATATTTATACAATGTGCACAATGACTGTAGTTTATTTATACAATGTGCACAATTACCGTAGTTTATTTATACAATGTGCACAATTAATATAGTATAATTAAAAAATGTGCACAATTAGTGTAAAACATTTTTACAATGTGCACTGACTGTAGTATATTTATACAATGTGCACAATTAATGTAAAATATTTATACAATGTGCACAATTACTGTAGTATATTTATACAATGTGCACAATTAATGTAAAATATTTATACAATGTGCACAATTACTGTAGTGTATTTATACAATGTGCACAATTACTGTTGTATATTTATACAATGTGCATAATTAGTGTAAAACATTTTTACAATGTGCACTGACTGTAGTTTATTTATACAATGTGCACAATTAATATAGTATATTTATACAATGTGCACAATTAGTGTAAACATGTTTACAAGGTGCACTGACTGTAGTATATTTATACAATATGCACAATTAATATAGTATATTTACACAATGTGCACAATTAGTGTAAACTATTAATAGAATGTGCACAATGACTGTAGTATATTTATACAATGTGCACAATGACTTTAGTATATTTATACAATGTGCACAATTAGTGTAAAACATTTTTACAATGTGCACTGACTGTAGTATATTTATACAATGTGCACAATTAGTGTAAAACATTTTTACAATGTGCACTGACTGTAGTATATTTATACAATGTGCACAATTAATATAGTTTATTTACACAATGTGCACAATTAGTGTGAAATATTTATACAATGTGCATAATTACTGTAGTATATTTATACAATGTGCACAATTACCATCGTGTATTTATACAATGTGCACAATTACTGTTGTATATTTATACAATGTGCAAAATTAGTGTAAAAATTTTTTCAATGTGCACTGACTATAGTATATTTATACAATGTGTACAATTAGTGTAAAACATTTTTACAATGTGCACTGACTGTATTATATTTACACAATGTGCACAATTAGTGTAAAATATTTATACAATGTGCACAATGACTGTAGTATACTTATACAATGTGCGCAATTAGTGTAAAACATTTTTACAATGTACAATGACAGTAGTGTATTTATACAATGTGCACAATTACTGTTGTATATTTATACAATGTGCACAACTAGTGTAAAACATTTTTACAATGTGCACTGACTGTAGTATATTTATACAATGTGCGCAATTAATATAGTATATTTACACAATGTACACAATAAGTGTAAAATATTTATACCATGTACACAATGACTGTAGTGTATTTATACAATGTGCACAATTACTGTAGTGTATTTATACAATGTGCACAATTAGTATAGCATATTTACACAATGTGCACAATTATTGTAAAATATTTATACAATGTGCACTGACTGTAGTATATTTATACAATGTGCATAATTAGTGTAAAACATTTTTACAATGTGCACTGACTGTAGTATTTTTATACAATGTGCACAATTAATATAGTATATTTACACAATGTGCACAATTAGTGTAAAATATTTATACAATGTGCACAATTACTGTTGTATATGTATACAATGTGCACAATTAGTGTAAAACATTTTACAATGTGCATAATTACTGTAGTATATTTATACAATGTGCACTGACTGTAGTATATTTATACAATGTGCACAATTAATATAGTATATTTACACAATGTGCACAATTAGTGTAAAATATTTATACAATGTGCACAATTACTGTTGTATATTTATACAATGTGCACAATTAGTGTAAAACATTTTTACAATGTGCACTGACTTTAGTATATTTATACAATGTGCACAATTAATATAGTATATTTACACAATGTGCACTATTAGTGTAAAATATTTATACAATGTGCACAATGGCTGTAGTGTATTTATACAATGTGCACAATTACTGTTGTATATTTATACAATGTGCACAATTAGTGTAAAACATTTTTACAATGTGCACTGACTGTAGTATATTTATACAATGTGCACAATTAATATAGTAAATTTACACAATGTGCACAATTAGTGTAAAATATTTATACAATGTGCACAATGGCTGTAGTGTATTTATACAATGTGCACTGACTGTAGTATATTTATACAATGTGCACAATTAGTGTAAAACATTTTTACAATGTGCACTGACTGTAGTATATTTATACAATGTGCACAATTAATATAGTATATTTACAAAATGTGCACAATTAGTTTAAAACATTTTTACAATGTGCACTGACTGTAGTTTATTTATACAATGTGCACAATTAATATAGTATATTTACACAATGTGCACAATTAGTGTAAAATATTTATACAATGTGCACAATGACTGTAGTTTATTTATACAATGTGCACAATTACCGTAGTTTATTTATACAATGTGCACAATTAATATAGTATATTTACAAAATGTGCACAATTAGTGTAAAACATTTTTACAATGTGCACTGACTGTAGTATATTTATACAATGTGCACAATTAATGTAAAATATTTATACAATGTGCACAATACCTGTAGTATATTTATACAATGTGCACAATTAATGTAAAATATTTATACAATGTGCACAATTACTGTAGTGTATTTATACAATGTGCACAATTACTGTTGTATATTTATACAATGTGCACAATTAGTGTAAAACATTTTTACAATGTGCACTGACTGTAGTTTATTTATACAATGTGCACAATTAATATAGTATATTTATACAATGTGCACAATTAGTGTAAACATGTTTACAAGGTGCACTGACTGTAGTATATTTATACAATGTGCACAATTAATATAGTATATTTACACAATGTGCACAATTAGTGTAAAATATTAATACAATGTGCACAATGACTGTAGTATATTTATACAATAAGCACAATGACTGTAGTATATTTATACAATGTGCACAATTAGTGTAAAACATTTTTACAATGTGCACTGACTGTAGTATATTTATACAATGTGCACAATTAGTGTAAAACATTTTTACAATGTGCACTGACTGTAGTATATTTATACAATGTGCACAATTAATATAGTTTATTTACACAATGTGCACAATTAGTGTAAAATATTTATACAATGTGCATAATTACTGTAGTATATTTATACAATGTGCACAATTACCATTGTGTATTTATACAATGTGCACAATTACTGTTGTATATTTATACAATGTGCAAAATTAGTGTAAAACATTTTTTCAATGTGCACTGACTGTAGTATATTTATACAATGTGTACAATTAGTGTAAAACATTTTTACAATGTGCACTGACTGTAGTATATTTATACAATGTGCACAATTAGTGTAAAACATTTTTGCAATGTGCACTGACTGTAGTATATTTACACAATGTGCACAATTAGTGTAAAATATTTATACAATGTGCACAATGACTGTAGTATATTTACACAATGTACACAATAAGTGTAAAATATTTATACCATGTGCACAATGACTGTAGTGTATTTATACAATGTGCACAATTACTGTAGTATATTTATACAATGTGCACAATTAATATAGTATATTTACACAATGTGCACAATTAGTGTAAAATATTTATACAATGTGCACAATTACTGTTGTATATTTATACAATGTGCACAAATAGTGTAAAACATTTTTACAATGTGCACTGACTGTAGTATATTTATACAATGTGCACAATTAGTGTAAAACATTTTTGCAATGTGCACTGACTGTAGTATATTTACACAATGTGCACAATTAGTGTAAAATATTTATACAATGTGCACAATGACTGTAGTATATTTATACAATGTGCGCAATTAGTGTAAAACATTTTTACAATGTACAATGACAGTAGTGTATTTATACAATGTGCACAATTACTGTTGTATATTTATACAATGTGCACAACTAGTGTAAATCATTTTTACAATGTGCACTGACTGTAGTATATTTATACAATGTGCGCAATTAATATTGTATATTTACACAATGTACACAATAAGTGTAAAATATTTATACCATGTGCACAATGACTGTAGTGTATTTATACAATGTGCACAATTACTGTAGTATATTTATACAATGTGCACAATTAATATAGTATATTTACACAATGTGCACAATTAGTATAAAATATTTATACAATGTGCACAATTACTGTAGTATATTTATACAATGTGCACAATGACTGTAGTATATTTATACAATGTGCACAATTAGTGTAAAACAATTTTACAATGTGCACTGACTGAAGTATATTTATACAATGTGCACAATTAGTGTAAAACATTTTTACAATGTGCACTGACTGTAGTATATTTATACAATGTGCACAATTAGTGTAAAACATTTTTACAATGTGCCCTGACTGTAGTATATTTATACAATGTGCACAATTAATATAGTTTATTTACACAATGTGCACAATTAGTGTAAAATATTTATACAATGTGCATAATTACTGTAGTATATTTATACAATGTGCAAAATTTGTGTAAAACATTTTTTCAATGTGCACTGACTGTAGTATATTTATACAATATGTACAATTAGTGTAAAACATTTTTACAATGTGCACTGACTGTAGTATATTTATACAATGTGCATAATTAGTGTAAAACATTTTTACAATGTGCACTGACTGTAGTATATTTATACAATGTGCACAATTAGTGTAAAACATTTTTACAATGTGCACTGACTGTAGTATATTTATACAATGTGCACAATTAATATAGTATATTTACACAATGTGCACAATTAGTGTTAAATATTTATACAATGTGCACAATGGCTGTAGTGTATTTATACAATGTGCACTGACTGTAGTATATTTATACAATGTGCACAATTAGTGTAAAACATTTTTACAATGTGCACTGACTGTAGTATATTTATACAATGTGCACAATTAATATAGTATATTTACAAAATGTGCACAATTAGTTTAACACATTTTTACAATGTGCACTGACTGTAGTTTATTTATACAATGTGCACAATTAATATAGTATATTTACACAATGTGCACAATTAGTGTAAAATATTTATACAATGTGCACAATGACTGTAGTTTATTTATACAATGTGCACAATTACCGTAGTTTATTTATACAATGTGCACAATTAATATAGTATATTTACAAAATGTGCACAATTAGTGTAAAACATTTTTACAATGTGCACTGACTGTAGTATATTTATACAATGTGCACAATTAATGTAAAATATTTATACAATGTGCACAATTACTGTAGTATATTTATACAATGTGCACAATTAATGTAAAATATTTCTACAATGTGCACAATTACTGTAGTATATTTATACAATGTGCACAATTAATGTAAAATATTTATACAATGTGCACAATTACTGTAGTGTATTTATACAATGTGCACAATTACTGTTGTATATTTATACAATGTGCACAATTAGTGTAAAACATTTTTACAATGTGCACTGACTGTAGTTTATTTATACAATGTGCACAATTAATATAGTATATTTATACAATGTGCACAATTAGTGTAAACATGTTTACAAGGTGCACTGACTGTAGTATATTTATACAATATGCACAATTAATATAGTATATTTACACAATGTGCACGATTAGTGTAAAATATTAATACAATGTGCACAATGACTGTAGTATATTTATACAATGTGCACAATTAGTGTAAAACATTTTACAATGTGCACTGACTGTAGTATATTTAAACAATGTGCACAATTAGTGTAAAACATTTTTACAATGTGCACTGACCGTAGTATATTTATACAATGTGCACAATTAATATAGTTTATTTACACAATGTGCACAATTAGTGTAAAATATTTATACAATGTGCATAATTACTGTAGTATATTTATACAATGTGCACAATTACCATCGTGTATTTATACAATGTGCACAATTACTGTTGTATATTTATACAATGTGCAAAATTAGTGTAAAAATTTTTTCAATGTGCACTGACTGTAGTATATTTATACAATGTGTACAATTAGTGTAAAACATTTTTACAATGTGCACTGACTGTATTATATTTACACAATGTGCACAATTAGTGTAAAATATTTATACAATGTGCACAATGACTGTAGTATACTTATACAATGTGCGCAATTAGTGTAAAACATTTTTACAATGTACAATGACAGTAGTGTATTTATACAATGTGCACAATTACTGTTGTATATTTATACAATGTGCACAACTAGTGTAAAACATTTTTACAATGTGCACTGACTGTAGTATATTTATACAATGTGCGCAATTAATATAGTATATTTACACAATGTACACAATAAGTGTAAAATATTTATACCATGTACACAATGACTGTAGTGTATTTATACAATGTGCACAATTACTGTAGTGTATTTATACAATGTGCACAATTAGTATAGTATATTTACACAATGTGTACAATTAGTGTAAAACATTTTTACAATGTGCACTGACTGTAGTATATTTATACAATGTGCATAATTAGTGTAAAACATTTTTACAATGTGCACTGACTGTAGTATATTTATACAATGTGCACAATTAATATAGTATATTTACACAATGTGCACAATTAGTGTAAAATATTTATACAATGTGCACAATTACTGTTGTATATGTATACAATGTGCACAATTAGTGTAAAACATTTTTACAATGTGCATAATTACTGTAGTATATTTATACAATGTGCACTGACTGTAGTATATTTATACAATGTGCACAATTAATATAGTATATTTACACAATGTGCACAATTAGTGTAAAATATTTATACAATGTGCACAATTACTGTTGTATATTTATACAATGTGCGCAATTAGTGTAAAACATTTTTACAATGTGCACTGACTGTAGTATATTTATACAATGTGCACAATTAGTGTAAAACATTTTTACAATGTGCACTGACTGTAGTATATTTATACAATGTGCACAATTAATATAGTTTATTTACACAATGTGCACAATTAGTGTAAAATATTTATACAATGTGCATAATTACTGTAGTATATTTATACAATGTGCAAAATTAGTGTAAAACATTTTTTCAATGTGCACTGACTGTAGTATATTTATACAATATGTACAATGAGTGTAAAACATTTTTTCAATGTGCACTGACTGTAGTATATTTATACAATGTGCACAATTAGTGTAAAACATTTTTACAATGTGCACTGACTGTAGTATATTTACACAATGTGCACAATTAGTGTAAAATATTTATACAATGTGCACAATGACTGTAGTATATTTATACAATGTGCGTAATTAGTGTAAAACATTTTTACAATGTACAATGACAGTTGTGTATTTATACAATGTGCACAATTACTGTTGTATATTTATACAATGTGCACAACTAATGTAAAACATTTTTACAATGTGCACTGACTGTAGTATATTTATACAATGTGTACAATTAGTGTAAAATATTTTTACAATGTGCACTGACTGTAGTATATTTACACAATGTGCACAATTAGTGTAAAATATTTATACAATGTGCACAATGACTGTAGTATATTTATACAATGTGCACAATTAGTGTAAAATATTTATACAATGTGCACAATGGCTGTAGTGTATTTATACAATGTGCACAATTACTGTTGTATATTTATACAATGTGCACAATTAGTGTAAAACATTTTTACAATGTGCACTGACTGTAGTATATTTATACAATGTGCATAATTAGTGTAAACATTTTTTACAATGTGCACTGACTGTAGTATATTTATACAATGTGCACAATTAATATAGTATATTTACACAATGTGCACAATTAGTGTAAAATATTTATACAATGTGCACAATTAATATAGTATATTTACACAATGTGCACAATTAGTGTAAAATATTTATACAATGTGCACAATTACTGTTGTAAATTTATACAATGTGCGCAATTAGTGTAAACATTTTTACAATGTGCACTGACTGTAGTATATTTATACAATGTGCACAATGGCTGTAGTGTATTTATACAATGTGCACTGACTGTAGTATATATATACAATGTGCACAATTAGTGTAAAACATTTTTACAATGTGCACTGACTATAGTATATTTATACAATGTGCACAATTAATATAGTATATTTACAAAATGTGCACAATTAGTTTAACACATTTTTACAATGTGCACTGACTGTAGTTTATTTATACAATGTGCACAATTAATATAGTATATTTACACAATGTGCACAATTAGTGTAAAATATTTATACAATGTGCACAATGACTGTAGTTTATTTATACAATGTGCACAATTACCGTAGTTTATTTATACAATGTGCACAATTAATATAGTATAATTAAAAAATGTGCACAATTAGTGTAAAACATTTTTACAATGTGCACTGACTGTAGTATATTTATACAATGTGCACAATTAATGTAAAATATTTATACAATGTGCACAATTACTGTAGTATATTTATACAATGTGCACAATTAATGTAAAATATTTATACAATGTGCACAATTACTGTAGTGTATTTATACAATGTGCACAATTACTGTTGTATATTTATACAATGTGCATAATTAGTGTAAAACATTTTTACAATGTGCACTGACTGTAGTTTATTTATACAATGTGCACAATTAATATAGTATATTTATATAATGTGCACAAATAGTGTAAACATGTTTACAAGGTGCACTGACTGTAGTATATTTATACAATATGCACAATTAATATAGTATATTTACACAATGTGCACAATTAGTGTAAACTATTAATAGAATGTGCACAATGACTGTAGTATATTTATACAATGTGCACAATGACTGTAGTATATTTATACAATGTGCACAATTAGTGTAAAACATTTTTACAATGTGCACTGACTGTAGTATATTTATACAATGTGCACAATTAATATAGTATATTTACACAATGTGCACAATTAGTGTAAAATATTTATACAATGTGCACAATGGCTGTAGTGTATTTATACAATGTGCACTGACTGTAGTATATTTATACAATGTGCACAATTAGTGTAAAACATTTTTACAATGTGCACTGACTGTAGTATATTTATACAATGTGCACAATTAATATAGTATATTTACAAAATGTGCACAATTAGTTTAAAACATTTTTACAATGTGCACTGACTGTAGTATATTTATACAATGTGCGCAATTAGTGTAAAACATTTTTACAATGTACAATGACAGTTGTGTATTTATACAATGTGCACAATTACTGTTGTATATTTATACAATGTGCACAACTAATGTAAAACATTTTTACAATGTGCACTGACTGTAGTATATTTATACAATGTGCATAATTAGTGTAAACATTTTTTACAATGTGCACTGACTGTAGTATATTTATACAATGTGCACAATTAATATAGTATATTTACACAATGTGCACAATTAGTGTAAAATATTTATACAATGTGCACAATTAATATAGTATATTTACACAATGTGCACAATTAGTGTAAAATATTTATACAATGTGCACAATTACTGTTGTAAATTTATACAATGTGCGCAATTAGTGTAAACATTTTTACAATGTGCACTGACTGTAGTATATTTATACAATGTGCACAATTAATATAGTATATTTACACAATGTGCACAATTAGTGTAAAATATTTATACAATGTGCACAATGGCTGTAGTGTATTTATACAATGTGCACTGACTGTAGTATATATATACAATGTGCACAATTAGTGTAAAACATTTTTACAATGTGCACTGACTATAGTATATTTATACAATGTGCACAATTAATATAGTATATTTACAAAATGTGCACAATTAGTTTAACACATTTTTACAATGTGCACTGACTGTAGTTTATTTATACAATGTGCACAATTAATATAGTATATTTACACAATGTGCACAATTAGTGTAAAATATTTATACAATGTGCACAATGACTGTAGTTTATTTATACAATGTGCACAATTACCGTAGTTTATTTATACAATGTGCACAATTAATATAGTATAATTAAAAAATGTGCACAATTAGTGTAAAACATTTTTACAATGTGCACTGACTGTAGTATATTTATACAATGTGCACAATTAATGTAAAATATTTATACAATGTGCACAATTACTGTAGTATATTTATACAATGTGCACAATTAATGTAAAATATTTATACAATGTGCACAATTACTGTAGTGTATTTATACAATGTGCACAATTACTGTTGTATATTTATACAATGTGCATAATTAGTGTAAAACATTTTTACAATGTGCACTGACTGTAGTTTATTTATACAATGTGCACAATTAATATAGTATATTTATATAATGTGCACAATTAGTGTAAACATGTTTACAAGGTGCACTGACTGTAGTATATTTATACAATATGCACAATTAATATAGTATATTTACACAATGTGCACAATTAGTGTAAACTATTAATAGAATGTGCACAATGACTGTAGTATATTTATACAATGTGCACAATGACTGTAGTATATTTATACAATGTGCACAATTAGTGTAAAACATTTTTACAATGTGCACTGACTGTAGTATATTTATACAATGTGCACAATTAATATAGTATATTTACACAATGTGCACAATTAGTGTAAAATATTTATACAATGTGCACAATGGCTGTAGTGTATTTATACAATGTGCACTGACTGTAGTATATTTATACAATGTGCACAATTAGTGTAAAACATTTTTACAATGTGCACTGACTGTAGTATATTTATACAATGTGCACAATTAATATAGTATATTTACAAAATGTGCACAATTAGTTTAAAACATTTTTACAATGTGCACTGACTGTAGTATATTTATACAATGTGCGCAATTAGTGTAAAACATTTTTACAATGTACAATGACAGTTGTGTATTTATACAATGTGCACAATTACTGTTGTATATTTATACAATGTGCACAACTAATGTAAAACATTTTTACAATGTGCACTGACTGTAGTATATTTATACAATGTGCATAATTAGTGTAAACATTTTTTACAATGTGCACTGACTGTAGTATATTTATACAATGTGCACAATTAATATAGTATATTTACACAATGTGCACAATTAGTGTAAAATATTTATACAATGTGCACAATTAATATAGTATATTTACACAATGTGCACAATTAGTGTAAAATATTTATACAATGTGCACAATTACTGTTGTAAATTTATACAATGTGCGCAATTAGTGTAAACATTTTTACAATGTGCACTGACTGTAGTATATTTATACAATGTGCACAATTAATATAGTATATTTACACAATGTGCACAATTAGTGTAAAATATTTATACAATGTGCACAATGGCTGTAGTGTATTTATACAATGTGCACAATTACCATCGTGTATTTATACAATGTGCACAATTACTGTTGTATATTTATACAATGTGCAAAATTAGTGTAAAAATTTTTTCAATGTGCACTGACTGTAGTATATTTATACAATGTGTACAATTAGTGTAAAACATTTTTACAATGTGCACTGACTGTATTATATTTACACAATGTGCACAATTAGTGTAAAATATTTATACAATGTGCACAATGACTGTAGTATACTTATACAATGTGCGCAATTAGTGTAAAACATTTTTACAATGTACAATGACAGTAGTGTATTTATACAATGTGCACAATTACTGTTGTATATTTATACAATGTGCACAACTAGTGTAAAACATTTTTACAATGTGCACTGACTGTAGTATATTTATACAATGTGCGCAATTAATATAGTATATTTACACAATGTACACAATAAGTGTAAAATATTTATACCATGTACACAATGACTGTAGTGTATTTATACAATGTGCACAATTACTGTAGTGTATTTATACAATGTGCACAATTAGTATAGTATATTTACACAATGTGTACAATTAGTGTAAAACATTTTTACAATGTGCACTGACTGTAGTATATTTATACAATGTGCATAATTAGTGTAAAACATTTTTACAATGTGCACTGACTGTAGTATATTTATACAATGTGCACAATTAATATAGTATATTTACACAATGTGCACAATTAGTGTAAAATATTTATACAATGTGCACAATTACTGTTGTATATGTATACAATGTGCACAATTAGTGTAAAACATTTTTACAATGTGCATAATTACTGTAGTATATTTATACAATGTGCACTGACTGTAGTATATTTATACAATGTGCACAATTAATATAGTATATTTACACAATGTGCACAATTAGTGTAAAATATTTATACAATGTGCACAATTACTGTTGTATATTTATACAATGTGCGCAATTAGTGTAAAACATTTTTACAATGTGCACTGACTGTAGTATATTTATACAATGTGCACAATTACAATTACTGTAGTATATTTATACAATGTGCACAATTAATGTAAAATATTTATACAATGTGCACAATTACTGTAGTGTATTTATACAATGTGCACAATTACTGTTGTATATTTATACAATGTGCACAATTAGTGTAAAACATTTTTACAATGTGCACTGACTGTAGTTTATTTATACAATGTGCACAATTAATATAGTATATTTATACAATGTGCACAATTAGTGTAAACATGTTTACAAGGTGCACTGACTGTAGTATATTTATACAATGTGCAAAATTAATATAGTTTATTTACACAATGTGCACAATTAGTGTAAAATATTTATACAATGTGCATAATTACTGTAGTATATTTATACAATGTGCACAATTACCATTGTGTATTTATACAATGTGCACAATTACTGTTGTATATTTATACAATGTGCAAAATTAGTGTAAAACATTTTTTCAATGTGCACTGACTGTAGTATTTTTATACAATGTGTACAATTAGTGTAAAATATTTATACAATGTGCACAATGACTGTAGTATATTTATACAATGTGCGCAATTAGTGTAAAACATTTTTACAATGTACAATGACAGTAGTGTATTTATACAATGTGCACAATTACTGTTGTATATTTATACAATGTGCACAACTAGTGTAAATCATTTTTACAATGTGCACTGAATGTAGTATATTTATACAATGTGCGCAATTAATATAGTATATTTACACAATGTACACAATAAGTGTAAAATATTTATACCATGTGCACAATGACTGTAGTGTATTTATACAATGTGCACAATTACTGTAGTATATTTATGCAATGTGCACAATTAATATAGTATATATACACAATGTGCACAATTAGTGTAAAATATTTATACAATGTGCACAATTACTGTAGTATATTTATACAATGTGCACAATGACTGTAGTATATTTATACAATGTGCACAATTAGTGTAAAACAATTTTACAATGTGCACTGACTGTAGTATATTTATACAATGTGCACAATTAGTGTAAAACATTTTTACAATGTGCACTGACTGTAGTATATTTATACAATGTGCACAATTAATATAGTTTATTTACACAATGTGCACAATTAGTGTAAAATATTTATACAATGTGCATAATTACTGTAGTATATTTATACAATGTGCAAAATTAGTGTAAAACATTTTTTCAATGTGCACTGACTGTAGTATATTTATACAATATGTACAATGAGTGTAAAACATTTTTACAATGTGCACTGACTGTAGTATATTTATACAATGTGCACAATTAGTGTAAAACATTTTTACAATGTGCACTGACTGTAGTATATTTACACAATGTGCACAATTAGTGTAAAATATTTATACAATGTGCACAATGACTGTAGTATATTTATACAATGTGCATAATTAGTGTAAAACATTTTTACAATGTACAATGACAGTTGTGTATTTATACAATGTGCACAATTACTGTTGTATATTTATACAATGTGCACAACTAATGTAAAACATTTTTACAATGTGCACTGACTGTAGTATATTTATACAATGTGTACAATTAGTGTAAAATATTTTTACAATGTGCACTGACTGTAGTATATTTACACAATGTGCACAATTAGTGTAAAATATTTATACAATGTGCACAATGACTGTAGTATATTTATACAATGTGCACAATTAGTGTAAAATATTTATACAATGTGCACAATGGCTGTAGTGTATTTATACAATGTGCACAATTACTGTTGTATATTTATACAATGTGCACAATTAGTGTAAAACATTTTTACAATGTGCACTGACTGTAGTATATTTATACAATGTGCACAATTAGTGTAAAACATTTTTACAATGTGCACTGACTGTAGTATATTTATACAATGTGCACAATTAATATAGTATATTTACACAATGTGCACAATTAGTGTAAAATATTTATACAATGTGCACAATGGCTGTAGTGTATTTATACAATGTGCACTGACTGTAGTATATTTATACAATGTGCACAATTAGTGTAAAACATTTTTACAATGTGCACTGACTGTAGTATATTTATACAATGTGCACAATTAATATAGTATATTTACAAAATGTGCACAATTAGTTTAAAACATTTTTACAATGTGCACTGACTGTAGTATATTTATACAATGTGCGCAATTAGTGTAAAACATTTTTACAATGTACAATGACAGTTGTGTATTTATACAATGTGCACAATTACTGTTGTATATTTATACAATGTGCACAACTAATGTAAAACATTTTTACAATGTGCACTGACTGTAGTATATTTATACAATGTGCATAATTAGTGTAAACATTTTTTACAATGTGCACTGACTGTAGTATATTTATACAATGTGCACAATTAATATAGTATATTTACACAATGTGCACAATTAGTGTAAAATATTTATACAATGTGCACAATTACTGTTGTAAATTTATACAATGTGCGCAATTAGTGTAAACATTTTTACAATGTGCACTGACTGTAGTATATTTATACAATGTGCACAATTAATATAGTATATTTACACAATGTGCACAATTAGTGTAAAATATTTATACAATGTGCACAATGGCTGTAGTGTATTTATACAATGTGCACTGACTGTAGTATATATATACAATGTGCACAATTAGTGTAAAACATTTTTACAATGTGCACTGACTATAGTATATTTATACAATGTGCACAATTAATATAGTATATTTACAAAATGTGCACAATTAGTTTAACACATTTTTACAATGTGCACTGACTGTAGTTTATTTATACAATGTGCACAATTAATATAGTATATTTACACAATGTGCACAATTAGTGTAAAATATTTATACAATGTGCACAATGACTGTAGTTTATTTATACAATGTGCACAATTACCGTAGTTTATTTATACAATGTGCACAATTAATATAGTATAATTAAAAAATGTGCACAATTAGTGTAAAACATTTTTACAATGTGCACTGACTGTAGTATATTTATACAATGTGCACAATTAATGTAAAATATTTATACAATGTGCACAATTACTGTAGTATATTTATACAATGTGCACAATTAATGTAAAATATTTATACAATGTGCACAATTACTGTAGTGTATTTATACAATGTGCACAATTACTGTTGTATATTTATACAATGTGCATAATTAGTGTAAAACATTTTTACAATGTGCACTGACTGTAGTTTATTTATACAATGTGCACAATTAATATAGTATATTTATACAATGTGCACAATTAGTGTAAACATGTTTACAAGGTGCACTGACTGTAGTATATTTATACAATATGCACAATTAATATAGTATATTTACACAATGTGCACAATTAGTGTAAACTATTAATAGAATGTGCACAATGACTGTAGTATATTTATACAATGTGCACAATGACTGTAGTATATTTATACAATGTGCACAATTAGTGTAAAACATTTTTACAATGTGCACTGACTGTAGTATATTTATACAATGTGCACAATTAGTGTAAAACATTTTTACAATGTGCACTGACTGTAGTATATTTATACAATGTGCACAATTAATATAGTTTATTTACACAATGTGCACAATTAGTGTGAAATATTTATACAATGTGCATAATTACTGTAGTATATTTATACAATGTGCACAATTACCATCGTGTATTTATACAATGTGCACAATTACTGTTGTATATTTATACAATGTGCAAAATTAGTGTAAAAATTTTTTCAATGTGCACTGACTATAGTATATTTATACAATGTGTACAATTAGTGTAAAACATTTTTACAATGTGCACTGACTGTATTATATTTACACAATGTGCACAATTAGTGTAAAATATTTATACAATGTGCACAATGACTGTAGTATACTTATACAATGTGCGCAATTAGTGTAAAACATTTTTACAATGTACAATGACAGTAGTGTATTTATACAATGTGCACAATTACTGTTGTATATTTATACAATGTGCACAACTAGTGTAAAACATTTTTACAATGTGCACTGACTGTAGTATATTTATACAATGTGCGCAATTAATATAGTATATTTACACAATGTACACAATAAGTGTAAAATATTTATACCATGTACACAATGACTGTAGTGTATTTATACAATGTGCACAATTACTGTAGTGTATTTATACAATGTGCACAATTAGTATAGCATATTTACACAATGTGCACAATTATTGTAAAATATTTATACAATGTGCACTGACTGTAGTATATTTATACAATGTGCATAATTAGTGTAAAACATTTTTACAATGTGCACTGACTGTAGTATTTTTATACAATGTGCACAATTAATATAGTATATTTACACAATGTGCACAATTAGTGTAAAATATTTATACAATGTGCACAATTACTGTTGTATATGTATACAATGTGCACAATTAGTGTAAAACATTTTACAATGTGCATAATTACTGTAGTATATTTATACAATGTGCACTGACTGTAGTATATTTATACAATGTGCACAATTAATATAGTATATTTACACAATGTGCACAATTAGTGTAAAATATTTATACAATGTGCACAATTACTGTTGTATATTTATACAATGTGCACAATTAGTGTAAAACATTTTTACAATGTGCACTGACTTTAGTATATTTATACAATGTGCACAATTAATATAGTATATTTACACAATGTGCACTATTAGTGTAAAATATTTATACAATGTGCACAATGGCTGTAGTGTATTTATACAATGTGCACAATTACTGTTGTATATTTATACAATGTGCACAATTAGTGTAAAACATTTTTACAATGTGCACTGACTGTAGTATATTTATACAATGTGCACAATTAATATAGTAAATTTACACAATGTGCACAATTAGTGTAAAATATTTATACAATGTGCACAATGGCTGTAGTGTATTTATACAATGTGCACTGACTGTAGTATATTTATACAATGTGCACAATTAGTGTAAAACATTTTTACAATGTGCACTGACTGTAGTATATTTATACAATGTGCACAATTAATATAGTATATTTACAAAATGTGCACAATTAGTTTAAAACATTTTTACAATGTGCACTGACTGTAGTTTATTTATACAATGTGCACAATTAATATAGTATATTTACACAATGTGCACAATTAGTGTAAAATATTTATACAATGTGCACAATGACTGTAGTTTATTTATACAATGTGCACAATTACCGTAGTTTATTTATACAATGTGCACAATTAATATAGTATATTTACAAAATGTGCACAATTAGTGTAAAACATTTTTACAATGTGCACTGACTGTAGTATATTTATACAATGTGCACAATTAATGTAAAATATTTATACAATGTGCACAATACCTGTAGTATATTTATACAATGTGCACAATTAATGTAAAATATTTATACAATGTGCACAATTACTGTAGTGTATTTATACAATGTGCACAATTACTGTTGTATATTTATACAATGTGCACAATTAGTGTAAAACATTTTTACAATGTGCACTGACTGTAGTTTATTTATACAATGTGCACAATTAATATAGTATATTTATACAATGTGCACAATTAGTGTAAACATGTTTACAAGGTGCACTGACTGTAGTATATTTATACAATATGCACAATTAATATAGTATATTTACACAATGTGCACAATTAGTGTAAAATATTAATACAATGTGCACAATGACTGTAGTATATTTATACAATAAGCACAATGACTGTAGTATATTTATACAATGTGCACAATTAGTGTAAAACATTTTTACAATGTGCACTGACTGTAGTATATTTATACAATGTGCACAATTAGTGTAAAACATTTTTACAATGTGCACTGACTGTAGTATATTTATACAATGTGCACAATTAATATAGTTTATTTACACAATGTGCACAATTAGTGTAAAATATTTATACAATGTGCATAATTACTGTAGTATATTTATACAATGTGCACAATTACCATTGTGTATTTATACAATGTGCACAATTACTGTTGTATATTTATACAATGTGCAAAATTAGTGTAAAACATTTTTTCAATGTGCACTGACTGTAGTATATTTATACAATGTGTACAATTAGTGTAAAACATTTTTACAATGTGCACTGACTGTAGTATATTTATACAATGTGCACAATTAGTGTAAAACATTTTTGCAATGTGCACTGACTGTAGTATATTTACACAATGTGCACAATTAGTGTAAAATATTTATACAATGTGCACAATGACTGTAGTATATTTATACAATGTGCGCAATTAGTGTAAAACATTTTTACAATGTACAATGACAGTAGTGTATTTATACAATGTGCACAATTACTGTTGTATATTTATACAATGTGCACAACTAGTGTAAATCATTTTTACAATGTGCACTGACTGTAGTATATTTATACAATGTGCGCAATTAATATTGTATATTTACACAATGTACACAATAAGTGTAAAATATTTATACCATGTGCACAATGACTGTAGTGTATTTATACAATGTGCACAATTACTGTAGTATATTTATACAATGTGCACAATTAATATAGTATATTTACACAATGTGCACAATTAGTATAAAATATTTATACAATGTGCACAATTACTGTAGTATATTTATACAATGTGCACAATGACTGTAGTATATTTATACAATGTGCACAATTAGTGTAAAACAATTTTACAATGTGCACTGACTGAAGTATATTTATACAATGTGCACAATTAGTGTAAAACATTTTTACAATGTGCACTGACTGTAGTATATTTATACAATGTGCACAATTAGTGTAAAACATTTTTACAATGTGCCCTGACTGTAGTATATTTATACAATGTGCACAATTAATATAGTTTATTTACACAATGTGCACAATTAGTGTAAAATATTTATACAATGTGCATAATTACTGTAGTATATTTATACAATGTGCAAAATTTGTGTAAAACATTTTTTCAATGTGCACTGACTGTAGTATATTTATACAATATGTACAATTAGTGTAAAACATTTTTACAATGTGCACTGACTGTAGTATATTTATACAATGTGCATAATTAGTGTAAAACATTTTTACAATGTGCACTGACTGTAGTATATTTATACAATGTGCACAATTAGTGTAAAACATTTTTTACAATGTGCACTGACTGTAGTATATTTATACAATGTGCACAATTAATATAGTATATTTACACAATGTGCACAATTAGTGTTAAATATTTATACAATGTGCACAATGGCTGTAGTGTATTTATACAATGTGCACTGACTGTAGTATATTTATACAATGTGCACAATTAGTGTAAAACATTTTTACAATGTGCACTGACTGTAGTATATTTATACAATGTGCACAATTAATATAGTATATTTACACAATGTGCACAATTAGTGTAAAATATTTATACAATGTGCACAATGACTGTAGTTTATTTATACAATGTGCACAATTACCGTAGTTTATTTATACAATGTGCACAATTAATATAGTATATTTACAAAATGTGCACAATTAGTGTAAAACATTTTTACAATGTGCACTGACTGTAGTATATTTATACAATGTGCACAATTAATGTAAAATATTTATACAATGTGCACAATTACTGTAGTATATTTATACAATGTGCACAATTAATGTAAAATATTTCTACAATGTGCACAATTACTGTAGTATATTTATACAATGTGCACAATTAATGTAAAATATTTATACAATGTGCACAATTACTGTAGTGTATTTATACAATGTGCACAATTACTGTTGTATATTTATACAATGTGCACAATTAGTGTAAAACATTTTTACAATGTGCACTGACTGTAGTTTATTTATACAATGTGCACAATTAATATAGTATATTTATACAATGTGCACAATTAGTGTAAACATGTTTACAAGGTGCACTGACTGTAGTATATTTATACAATATGCACAATTAATATAGTATATTTACACAATGTGCACGATTAGTGTAAAATATTAATACAATGTGCACAATGACTGTAGTATATTTATACAATGTGCACAATTAGTGTAAAACATTTTACAATGTGCACTGACTGTAGTATATTTAAACAATGTGCACAATTAGTGTAAAACATTTTTACAATGTGCACTGACCGTAGTATATTTATACAATGTGCACAATTAATATA
>NW_026609304.1:0-35466 GCF_029499605.1 Hyla sarda
TCCCTGCTTGGTCCCGTTGTGAGAGAACAGCAGCGGTGACGTCAGTAAGCTCCGCCGGTGAACCAAGCCAGGTGCCCGGAGCGGAGCTTATGGAGGAGATTACCGAAGATTCCTGCCACGGAGCAGGACAAGGTGAGTACCGTTGTCATCAGTGTCCCCTGCACTGTCTGTCGGTACCGACAGGTTATTGCAGGTGACACTGATGACAGATTTCCTTTAAAAAAATGAGGTATGCTGGAAGTAGCAGCAGCATACCTCAGCAGCAGTGATGGCGGGCTACTAGTACCCAGAGTACAGCAGGAGGAGGTAGAATGTAGTATCCAATGTGCAGCAGGAAGAGGTTAGTAGTAGCTGTAGTAGTACAGCAGGATGTTTGAAAATTTTGTTTTTATTTTTATTTTTCAATGTCTAGCTGAAGGTAAAGGTGATGGCTGACTAGTGGGATTGGCCACAGGCCAGCTTACAGTGGAAGGAAGCGGACTGATAAGGGTTGTAGTTAGTGATGAGCGAATCAAAGCTGAGGAACCCGAATTCGTTACGAATTTCATAAAATATTCGATTTGCAACGAATGCGAATATTGACGTGATTCTATTGCGCGAATCGCAATTTTTCTGCGGTCCAGGCTCCAGGGCATCAAAAATGGCAGATCCACATGTCAGGACCTGGGGCAAGAAACGCTGGGAAGGTGGGAAGGCAGGTAGGTGGGATGACCCTGAATCACATGCAGGATGCCACCTATCAGCAGCCATTCACCCCTGTGATGTCACAGCCCTATATAATCGGCAGCCATTTTCCGGCTGCTCGCTTCATTCATTACACTTCAGAGGGATAGGACGGACTGCCTGTGTCTGTGTGTTACACAGAAAAGCTGATCCCAGCAGCGTTTTACTTCTTAGTCACATCAGCGTTCTGGTGGGCAGAGAGCAGTGCTTTTTCTCACTGAAAAGGATTTTTACTGCAGCCATTAACCTCCCAGTCACTTTCTTCAGCATTTTATAACAGAGAGTGGCAGAAAGCAAGAAAACAAGCTGCCTCAACTTCATAAACCTTAGCAGAGGAGGCAGGAATAATTTTTCAGCGCAATTCTGTGTATTTGTTCCACAAGAAATCATCTGCTGGTTATACTAGTCTGTAGACGGCATAATGCCCAGCAGCCCATTCCTAATAGGCTTTGACAGAGTGCAATTTTGGGTTTAAAGGGGTACTCCGGTGCTTACACATCTTATCCCCTATCCAAAGGATAGGGGATAAGATGCCTGATTGCGGGAGTCCCGCAGCTGGGGACGCTCGTGATCATGTACGCTGCACCCCATTTGTGATCAGTCCCCGGAGCGTGTTCGCTCCGGGTCTGATTACGGTCGACCACAGGGCCGGCAACGTGTGACGTCACGCCTCCGCCCCTGTGTGACGTCAATGCAAGCCTACGGGAGGGGGCGTGATAGCTATCAGTAGCTATGTGCTGCAGCACTGTTGTGTACTGCTGGTATTGTGCAAAAAATGTCTTTTTTTCAGTGTACTGTAGCGCATTTTTCTGCCCTCATACGTGCATACCACATGCCTACATCTAAGTAGTGTACTATTTTTTACCTTTAATCTGTCATGGGCCTAGATACTGTGAAAATTTAGGCAAAAGTAATCACCGGCTGGTGTTTTACTCCAATACGTTTTTTAAGCGTGCTGTAGCGCATTTTTCTGCCCTCTTTGTTCCACAACAAATGGTCTGCTGGTTATACTAGTGTGTAGACGGTATAATACATACCCAGCAGTCCATTCCTAATAGTCTGTGAGAGAGCGCAATTGTGGGTTTGGTACACAGCTTTTTAGTGCTGCATCACTGATGTGTATTGCTGGTGTTGTGCAAGAATAAGTTTTTTTTAAGCGTACATTAGCACAAATGCATTCCACATACGTACATCTAAGCAGTGCACTATTTTGTATCTGTTAAACTGTCAAGGGCCTAGATACAGTGAAAGGCCAGGGAAAACTAATCACTGGCTGGTGTTTTACAAAAAATTTGTTTTTTTTATCAGCATACATTAGCGCATTCTTCTGCCCTCATAAGTGCATACCACATACCTACATCTAAGCGGTGTACTATTTTGTTCCTGTTAAAGTCTCAAGTGCCTAGTTATTGTAAAGGCCAGCCAAAAGTACACACCTGCTGCTGTTCTAAACAAATACTGTTTTAGGCGTAGTGAAGCATATTTTACCCCCCTTATATACGCACTAAGTATGTCAGGCAGAGAAGTGCCAGTATGTGCACAGAAGAGTGGCAGAGGCCTAAATTTATCAGGCAGAGGTCGCAGCAGACTAGGGGGTGAGTGGCAGCAGGAGTCGCAGCGAGAGGCCTGAGCTCCCGGTATCAGCTAGCGGTCGAGTCTCTACCAGCAAACCATCTGTCATCGTCGATTGGTTAACACGGTCATCCACTTAATCACAAGTGACATCTGACACCCCCAGTCAACAGTCTGTGGGTTCTTCAGACACAATCCTCAGTTGGCATGGCCCGGGAGCAGTCCCTGTCCTCCCATTGCCTCTTTGCTATGCTGTTCCCTCCCCTAAAGAAGTATCTTATGCTGTGGGTTCAGCTCCACTATTCAGTGAGGATGATGTATCAGATGACAGTCAGCAGCTACTGCCCAGTCAAGAAGTGGAGGAGACATCCGCCGCTTCCTCCACTAGGCGGGCAAGTATTGATGAGGAGGGTGACATGGGAGGTGGTGTTGCCAGCTTTCAGGGTCCTAAAGCAGACACTGTTGAGAAACCTGAGGAGGACATCAGTGACCTGCAGACAGAACTCAATGATGATGAAGCCAATCACACTTGGGAGCCAGTTGCAGAAGGAGCTTTATCATCATCAGGAGAAGAGAGTTGCAGGTTGCCCGTGAGGCAGCAGCTGAGCCAGCAAGGAGATAGCATGCTTGGCAGTCAGCATGGTGGCAGAAATGGAGATTCTGGAGCCAAATGTGCCCGGGGGAAGCCACCTGTTCTGCGGCAGCCTACTTTCCTGGGAGGTAGTGGAACAGGGGTTCCTGGAGACTGCGGCAGTATCATTGCAGACTGGTGGGAAAATCAACTACTCGGCGGTGTGGCAGTTTTTCATCAAGCATCCGGAGGAGGTTAACGCAGCCATATGCAAAATATGTCGGCAGAAGCATGGCCAGGGTCCCAATGTTTGCACCATGGCCCTGCGTCAACATATGCTGCGCCACCATAAAGCGGCCTGGGAAAACCGTGGCTCAGGTGTAGTGGTCCAGCCTGCCGCATCATCCAGTGGCACGCCACTCCCTCTTTCAGCCAGCCAAGGGTTTACCACTAGAGATGAGCGAATCGAAGTTGACGAACCTGAATTCGTTACGATTTTGATGAAAAATTCGATTCACAACGAATACGAATATCGCCGTGATTCTATCGCACGAATCGCTTCATTAAACTCCATTTTACAGCGTTCCAGGCTATTGGAGACCTAAGATGGCGGATCCACATGTGAGTACACGGGGCAGGGGATTATGGGAGGGCGGGAAATAGCGGCGGGAATGAAGGTAGGCGGGCTGACCCTGAACCACATGTGAGAGGCAACCTATCAGTGTTCACTGACCCCTGTGATGTCACAGCCCCTATATAATCGGCGGCCATCTTGCCTCTCTTCATTTCATCTATGCAGTCAGATGGAGAGGACGGGACTGTGTGTGTGTGAATAGCTCATACCACAGCGTTACACTGCAACTGCTAGTCACATCAGCATTAGGGAAAGGCAGGAGTGCAGAGTGCTGTGCTGTTACTCTGAGAAGGATCATTGATTGCTAAACCTCCTATTCACGTTATTGAGCATTGCAGCAGAGAGGGGCAGATAGCTGTCAGCTGCCTCATACAGATCTCCAAGCTGCCTCAACTTTATCAACCATCTTATCTCCTCATTTTTCAGCCCAATTGAGTTTTTATTTGCTCCACAAATCTTCTGCTGCTCAGAATTGTGTGACAGAGTGCAATTTAGGGTTTAATCCCTGGATTTTTTTTTTTTTTTTGTGGTGCTGCACTGTTGGGTCCTGCTGCTGTTCAGAAATAAGTCATATTAGTGTGAACTTTAGTGCCTTTTTACCATTTTTCACCTGTTACTCTGTCTCTGTGCTAAATTCAGTGTTATACCACACGTTATATACCTGCCGGTGTATTAAAGAAAAAAAAAGTTTTTCCTGCGTACAAATACGCTTAACAGTGCGCTCATCATTGCAAAGGGCCTACATACAACCAAGTAGTGTACTATTTACTACCTGTTATCCTGTCTCTGTGCTAAATTCAGTGCTATTCCACACATTAGTATACACCTGCTGGTGTATTTGAAAAAAAAAAAGTGTTTTTTCTGCGTTGAAATATGCATACCAGTGCGCTCATCATTGCAAAGGGCATACATACAACAAAGGAGTGTACTATTTATTAAATGTTACTCTGTCTAGGGCCTATATACTTTAAAAGGACAGCCGTAAGTAATCGCCTGCTGCTGTTCTATACCCTCATAAATGCACTAAGTATGTCAGGCAGGGAAGTGCCAGGACATGCACAGAGAAGGGGCAGAGGCCTACATACGTCAGGCAGAGTTGGCAGCAGTCTTGGGGCGAGTGGCAGCAGGAGTCGCAGCAATAGGCCTGAGCTCCCGTTAACACCCAGCGGTCGTGTCGTCGACCCATCTCTCCTTGTCAATTGGTTTGCACACTCATCCCTATCATCACAAGCGACATCTGACAACCCCAGTCAAGAGTCGGTGGGTTCCTCAGACACAACCCTCAGTTGGCATGGCCCGGCAGCAGTCCCTGTAATCCCATTGCCTTTGTCCTATGCTGTTCCCTCTCTCAAAGAAGTATCTCATGCTTTGGGTTCAGCTCCACTATTTAGTGAGGACGATGTAATAGAGGACAGTCAGCATCTAATGGGCAACCAAGAATGTGAGGAGACATGCGTCCCTTGCTCCGCAAGGTGGGCAAGTATTGATGCGGAGAGTGACGTGGGAGGCGGTGTTTCAATTGTTCAGGGTCCTGAGGCAGACACTGTTGTGGAACACGAGAAGGACATCAGTGACGTGCACACATCTTTTGATTATGATGAAGCCGATCGCAATTGGGAGCCGAGTGCAGAAGCCGGGGCTTCATCATCATCAGGAGAAGAGATTTGCTCTTTGTCTATGAGGCAGCAAGGCGATAGCATGGTTAGCAATCAGCGTGGTGGTGGCAGTAGTGGAAATTCAGGAGCCAAACGTGCCAGGGGGAAACCACCTGCTTTGCGGCAAGCTACCATTCAGGGAGGTAGTGGAACAGGGGTTCCTGGAGACGACGCCAATAGCAGTGAAATAGTTTGAACTGCGGGTGGGAAAATCAGCTACTCTGCGGTGTGGTTGTTCTTCATAAAGAATCCGGAGGACCTTAGCGTAGTCACATGCAAAATCTGTCGGCAGAAAGTGAAGCGTGGCCAGGGTCCCAATCTCGGCACCACGGCCCTGCGTCAACACATGATTCGCCACCATAAAGCGGCCTGGGATAACCGTGGCTCCGAGGTAGTGGTCCAGCCTGCCGCATCACCCAGTGGCCATCCGCTCCCTCCGTCATCCAGCCAAGGCTCCACCACCTCAGCCGAAGGAAGAATTGTGTCAAACCCTCCTTCTTGCGCTCCTGCTTCTTCCGTTCGTAGTCAGCCATTCCGCCAACAATCGATCGGCGAAGCCATGTCCAAGAGACAACAGTATGCGCCCACTCATCCAACGGCGCAGAATTTGAATGTGCTCCTGTCCAAGTTGCTGGTGTTGCAGTCCCTCCCTTTCCAACTGGTGGGCTCTGCAGCTTTCAGGGAATTGATGGCTTGTGCCGAGCCGAGGTGGAAGTCCCAAGCCGTCATTTTTTTGCGAAGAAGGCAGTACCAGCCCTGCATAAGTTTGTACAAGAGAAGGTGGGCCAGTCATTGAGCCTGTCGGTGTGTTCAAAAGTGCCCGGCAGCGCCGATGTGTGGAGCTGTAACTACGGGCAGGGACAATACATGTCTTTTACGGCCCACTGGGTAAATGTTGTTCCTGCACAGCCACATTAGCAACTTGGACAGGTCACACCGCTTCCTCCTCCACGCTCTCGCTCCCAGACAGTTGGTCCTTTTACAGTGTGCGCCTCCTCCTCCCCCGTGTCCTCGGCCTCCACTGCACGTCCAAATCTCGGTGTCCCTTCATCATACCACGTGTGTAGAGCACAGCGGTGTCAAGCCGTCCTTCACATGGTTTGCCTTGGCGAACAAAGTCACACAGGGGAGGAACTGCTAAAGTTCATTAGGGAAGAAATCCGAGTATGGCTTACTCCATGAAATCTGGAAATGGGAACCATGGTGAACGACAATGGGAAGAACATTGTGGCCGCGCTGCGACAAGGAAGTGTGAACCATTCGCCCTGCATGGCACATGTGTTGAATCTGGTTGTCAAGAAGTTCATCAAGTCTTCACCCCATTTACAAGACGTCCTGACAATGGCAAGGAAACTGTGCATGCACTTCAGCCACTCGTACACCGCCAAGCACACTTTGCTTGAGCTGCAGCATCAGAACGGTTTCCCACAACATAGTCTCATTTGTGACGTTGCCACACGTTGGAATTCCACCCTCCATATGTTGGAAAGCCATCACCGATTTTTTGATGATACAAGCAGATAGGACTACTCCCCTGTGTAACTTCAATGTGAACGAGTGGCAACTCATACGTGACACCTGCCGTTTGCTGAGGCCTTTTGAGGAAGCCACTTTTTTTGCCATGAACGACGTAATTCCACTCCTACATTTACTCCAAAAAATGATTGAAAACATGGCAGGTCACGGCAATGGAGATGTTGCGCCTACATCAGAAGGCTACATGAGTCCTGTGGGGGATGAACTGGAGGAGGATGATGAGGGGCAGAGCGGAGCACAGTTTACGGTGGATGAGATGGCCGGTGTTTCTGGTTATTGGACAGGAGAGGAGGAGCAGGAGCAGCCAGAGGAGCTAGAGGGTTATTACGAGGGAGGCGAGACAGATGACCTAGACACACTGTGGCAGTATGCAGTGGAGATGGAGGCAGGTAGTCCCAGCGAGTCACTGTCACAAATGGCACGATGCATGCTGAGTTGCTTGCGTAGTGACCCCCGAATTGTCAAAATTCATCAGCGTGATGACTTCTGGATCTCCACCTTATTAGACCCTCGCTACCAGCCCAGAATGGGGGCCTTTTTTACACCCACTGAGAGGGAGGACAAACTGAACTACTTCAGGGAGCTTCTACGTAGTCGGTTGGCCGATGCCTATCTGCCACGTGGTCCATCCACTCGCAGGTCTGACTCGGGGGGGGGGGGGGGCCCTCTGTGCTCACCTTCCACTGCCATGGCTGCTGGGGAGGGGAGGGGCGGCAGGAGCAGTAACGGCTCAATTAGCAGCAGCCTGAGTCTACAGTCACTGATGAGTAGCTTCCTTCAGCCGCATAGTGAAGCTACTCATCAGCAGCAGGTGGACATTGAGCAGGACCTGAACCAGCAGGTGGTGGCTTACCTCGACATGACCCTGCCAACAACCGTTGAAGATCCGCTGGACTTCTGGGTAGCCAAACTCGATTTATGGCCGCAACTAGCAGAGTTTGCCCTGGAAAAGCTGTCCTGCCCGGCCAGTAGTGTGCCATCAGAGCGGGTGTTTAGTGCGGCCGGGGCCATAGTCACCCCAAGGCGAACTCGTCTGTCCAATAAAATGTGGAGAGACTGACATTTGTCAAGATGAATCAGGGATGGATCAGCCAGGATTTCCAGCCACCAATGACAGATGGGTCTGAGTAGATTGACCATGCTCCTATAGCAAGATTTTTTCTTTTGTGGTTGGTTATGAAACCCTCTGGGGCAGACCTGGGAATTGTACTGCCCGCTTGCCACATACAGCCCTTTGATTGGCTCTGATCGGCCCGCGCTGATTGGGGGACAACTATGCTGCCTAATCTGGGTGACATCTATGCTGCCTAATCTGGGGGACATCTATGCTGCCTAATCTGGGGGACATCTATGCTGCCTAATCTGGGTGACATCTATGCTACCTAATCTGGGGGACAACTATGCTGCCTAATCTGGGTGACAACTATGCTCCTAATCTGGTGGACATCTATGATGCCTAATCTGGGGGACAAGTATGCACCTAATCTGGGGGACATCTATTCTGCCTATTCTGGGGGACAACTATGCTCCTAATCTGGGGGACAACTAAACTCCTAATCTGGTGGACATCTATGCTGCCTAATCTGGGGGACATCTATGCTGCCTAATCTGAGTGACATCTATGCTGCCTAATCTGGGGGACAACTATGCTCCTAATCTGGGGGACATCTATGCTGCCTAATCTGGGGGACAAGTATGCTCCTAATCTGGGGGACATCTATGCTGCCTAATCTGTGGGACATCTATGCTGCCTAATCTGGGGGACAACTATGCTCCTAATCTGGGGGACAACTATGCTCCTAATCTGGGGACATCTATGCTGCCTAATCTGGGTGACATCTATGCTGTCTAATCTGGGGGACAACTATGCTCCTAATCTGGGAAACATCTATGCTGCCTAATCTGGGTGACATCTATGCTGCCTAATCTGAGGGACAACTATGCTCCTAATCTGGGGGACATCTATGCTGCCTAATCTGGGGGACAACTATGCTCCTAATCTGGGGGACATCTATGTTTCCTAATCTGGGGGGACAAGTATGCTCCTAATCTGGGGGACATCTATGCTGCCTAATCTGGGGGACAAGTATGCTCCCAATCTGGGGGACAAGTATTCTCCTTAAACTGGGGGACATCTATGCTGCCTAATCTGGGGGACAACTATGCTCCTAATCTGGGGGACATCTATGCTGCCTAATCTGGGGGACAAGTATGCTCCTAATCTGGGGGACATCTATGCTGCCTAATCTGTGGGACATCTATGCTGCCTAATCTGGGGGACAACTATGCTCCTAATCTGGGGGACAACTATGCTCCTAATCTGGGGACATCTATGCTGCCTAATCTGGGTGACATCTATGCTGTCTAATCTGGGGGACAACTATGCTCCTAATCTGGGAAACATCTATGCTGCCTAATCTGGGTGACATCTATGCTGCCTAATCTGGGGGACAACTATGCTCCTAATCTGGGGGACATCTATGCTGCCTAATCTGGGGGACAACTATGCTCCTAATCTGGGGGACATCTATGCTGCCTAATCTGGGGGACAAGTATGCTCCCAATCTGGGGGACAAGTATTCTCCTTAAACTGGGGGACATCTATGCTGCCTAATCTGGGGGACAACTATGCTCCTAATCTGGGGGACAACTATGCTCCTAATCTGGGGGACATCTATGCTGCCTAATCTGGGGGACAAGTATGCTCCCAATCTGGGGGACAAGTATGCTGCCTAATCTGGGGGACATCTATGCTGCCTAATCTGGGGGACAACTATGCTCCTAATCTGGGGGACATCTATGCTGCCTAATCTGGGGTACAAGTATGCTTCTAATCTGGGGGACATCTATGCTGCCTAATCTGGGGGACAACTATGCTCCTAATCTGGGGGACATCTATGCTGCCTAATCTGGGGGACAACTATGCTCCTAATATGGGGAAAACTGATGCTTCTGGCCTTGGGCCTATAATTTTTTGAAGTTTAGCAGTAGCTAAATACATGCTTAATGCAAATGTCAACATTGATCTTTAAATGTAAGGGGTTATGAAACCCTCTTGGGTTCTGCAAATGCATGCTCCAGACTCATTCTGTGTCTTTCAGGAACTACTTGCCTCCCTGGTGCCTCTGGCCTTGGGCCTTACATTTTTGGATGTTTAGCAGTAGCTAAATACATGCTTAATGCAAATTTCAACAATGATCGTTATATTCTCTGCGCTCTGCCAGGGCCTTTTCCTACCCTGCCTGGGCCAATCCGAGGACCTCACTAACCAACGCACTAACTAATCGAATTACTTACAGCGACGGGCTGGGACTTAATAAACGCCAGTTTATGACCCTCACTTACTGGTAATTCCTCGTTTTAAGGTTAAATAATTGCAATCACAGATCCCTATCACGAACTGGTTTCAGCATGTAACACGCACCTGTCCTTGAAAGATAGAGAGACGCTAATCCGTTCAGTGGAGCTCTAGTGCGGCCCAGGACATCTGAGGCCATAACACACCTGTTATTGCTCGATCTTGCAATTGATCGGGCAATGTAAGGGGTTATTAAAGCCTCTTGGGTACTGCTGAGGCCTACTCCTGACTGCTCCTGGTGCAATGTATGGGGTAATTAAACACTCTTGGGTAGTGTTATTGTTAAATTTACTGGTAATTTTATCAGTAATAAAATAAAATTTTGCAGAATGCTAACACAACGGAACGCTTGTTGCGTGTGATTTTTTTATGAAAAAAATAAATAAATTGATGGAGAGGGATTAACTCTGCTTAATCATTTTTGGTGATTAGAATCCTTTTGTCATCTGATTTTTTTGGAGACAGATGCCCTTACACACATGTAATAATTTTTTTAACCAAATTTCAAACATTGTGTGGTTTATTATTTTTGAGAAGAATGTCTTTGGGTGGTCCACCGTCCTGCATTAGAGAGTCTTCTGAACTGCTGTATATGCGCTTGTTTTAAAAAAAAAAAAGGTATTTTGTCCGACAATTTCAATAAAATGTTTTGTTTTTTTGGGGTGGATTGTGGAGCCCGGGTGACGGGTGTGTAGTGTGTACTCGTGCATCAGTCAACTCCAGTCTGTGTCCGTTAGGCAATATATGGGTTACTGATGAAGCAGAGGTGGGGCCTAGGTCTTTGACTTTCAATTATTTAAAAAAATTGAACATGTTGTGTGGTTTATTATATTATAGAAGAATGTCTTTGGGTGGTCCACCGTCCTGCATTATAGAGTCTTCTGAACTGCTGTATATGCACTTGTTTTTACAAAAAGGTATTTTGTCAGACAATTTCAAAAAAAATTTGCGTTTTTTTGGGGTGGATTGTGAAGCCCGGGTGTGTACTCGTGCATCAGCCAACTCCAGGCTGTGTCTTTCAGGCAATCTATGGGTCACTGATGCAGCTGAAGTGGGGCCTGGGTCTAGGAATTTAAATAAAAAAAAAATAAATAAATCAACAATTGTGTGGTTCATTATTTTTGAGAAGAAAGTCTTTGGGTGGTCCACCGTCCTGCCTTATAGAGTCTTCTGAAATGTTGGATATGCGCTTGTGCTTACACAAAGTTGTAAATAAAAAAAAAAAAAATAAATGTATACAATTTTGTTGATTTTGGGGAGGATTGTGAAGCCCTGTGTGTACTGGTGCATCAGCCAACTCCAGGCTGTGTCCTTCAGGCAATAAATGGGTTCCTGATGCCGCAGAGGTGGGGCCTGGGTCTGGGAATTAAACATTTTTGGATTGCGGGTGCTACAAAAAAAGATGGACACACCCTAATCCGTTCAGTGGAGCGCGCCTGCGGCCCCGGACATCTGAGGGCATAACACACCTGTTATTGCTCGATCTCAGGAGAAGGGTTCATCGGGAAAAGAGAGTTGCAGGTTGCCTTTGAGTCAGCAAGGCGGTAGCACGGTTGGCAGTCAGCGTGGTGTGGCAGTAGTGGAAATTCTGGAGCCAAACGTGCCCGGGGGAGACCACCTGCTTCGCGACAGCTTACCTTTCCGGGAGTTAGCGGGTTACCAGCACCAAAGATAGAGACACGCTAATCCGTTCAGTGGAGCGCGCCTGCGGCCCCGGAAATCTGAGGGCATAACACACCTGGTATTGCTCGATCTCGCAATTGATCGTGCAAAGGTAGGGGGTTATTAAAGCCTCTTGGGTACTGCTGAGGCCTACTCTTGACTGCTCCTGGTGCAATGTATTGGGTAATTAAACACTCTTGGGTAGTGTTTTTTTTTATTTACTGATAATTTTATCAGTGATAAAATTGAATTTTGCAGAATGCTAATCGTTACACAATGGAACGCTTGTTGCATGTGATTTTTTAATGAAAAATCTGCTTCATCATTTTGGGCGAAAAAAGTCCTTTGGTGATCTGATCTTTTGGAGACAGATGCGCTTACACACATATTGAATTAGTTTTTGTAAAAAACAATTTCAAACATTGTGTGGTTTATTATTTTTGAGAAGAATGTCTTTGGGTGGTCCACCGTCCTGCATTATAGAGTCTTGTGAACTGTTGGATATGCGCTTGTTCTTACACAAAGGTGTTTCTAAAATGTTTTTGTTTTTTGGAGGGGATTGTGAAGCCCGGGTGTGTACTCTTGCATCAGCCAACTCCAGGCTGTGTCCTTCAGGCAATATATGGGTTCCTGATGCTGCAGAGGTGGGGCCTGGGTCTGGAAATTTCTAATTTTTGGATAGCGGGTGCTACCTATGAGAAATATTTGTCAAAAATTTCATATATTGTGTTGTTTTTTTGGGGGGGATTGTGAAGCCCTGGTGTGTACTCTTGCATCAGCCAACTCCAGGCTGTGTCATGCAGGCAATATATGCGTTACTGATGCCGCAGAGGTGGGGCCTGGTTCAGGAAATTTCTAATTTTTGGATAGCGGGTGCTACTGATGAGAAATCTTTGAGAACAATTTCTCATTGTGTTGATTTTGGAGGGGGGATTGTGAAGCCCTGGTGTGTACTGGTGATTCAGCCAACTCCAGGCTGTGCCCTTCAGGCAATATATTGGTTACTGATGCCACAGAGGTGGGGCCTGGGTCTGTTAATTTCAAATTTTTGGATAGCGGGTGCTACCAATGAGAAATCTTTGTAAAAAATTACATATATTGTGTTGTTTTTTTGGGGGGGATTGTGAAGCCCTGGTGTGTAGTGTACTAGTGCATCAGCCAACTCCACGCTGTGTCATTCAGCCACTATATGGTCTCCAGATACTGATGCCACCACCAGGCTCTGTCATTGTGCTGCTGTGCGGCAGTGATTCTAAGAGCGATGCCGGTAATCTGCATGTTATTCTGAATAACAGTATTATTTCACTACCCCAGCACACTCCATATGCGTTTTAGGACACAGCAAAGTGTTCTATACCCCTATAGAGGCTGTATGTAGGCTAGAAATAGCCTTTTTTAATATCGATTTGCCGTGAACAAATTCGGATCGACACAAACCTTTCAGGAAAATTCCGTGAATCGTCCGAATCAAATTTTTGAAAAGTTTGCGTATCTCTAGTTATAAATCAAACTTTGCATATAAAATGAAAAACACCAACAATGAGCGGACCTGCAAACTGCAACAGTGAAATAAAACAACTTCAAGTCTATAAAGCAGAAAAATAGAGGATTTATATGAAAACATTCAGTCCATTACGGTCTCTTACCAAACGGAATGGAAAAATGAAATTGACAGAACAAATGTGAACTCAGCCTAACATTAACCCTGGAAGGACTGGAGACCTATAGACTATGGTTTCTGAGTTTGATAAACATTATGGTCGGCCTCCTATAGGATCATTTGTGCATGGTACTATATGTGGCACAGGTGGCACCTCGTTGCCTTTGGTCAATTAACTTCTTGGTGACTTCTGATGTCATAGAAGGCGGTCTGATAAATGACAACTTCTGTAAAGTGCTGAGCGTTACAGTAAAGAGTCGCACAGCACTTGGCGTCGTGTACTTTCATTTGGTCACAATAAACTAGAACTTTGGACTCCTCCATGAACACAGAGAAAATCTCGGAGACTCGCAGTCAGCCATGGATATGAAGGAGCTGAGGGATAGCATTTGGAACTTCAGCTTTGACCAGTGTCCTAAAAGAGGCCAAGGATTCAGCAGAGTTCTTCTTCAACTTTTTGGCTTTCTGGGCCATGGGAAATCCTGCTTTATTAACACCTGTAAGTTTGTCTGGGAAGAATGGGAGTATGAGAACTGGGCACAAGCTGCAGGTGTGGATGAAGGTCATACCTTGGTGAGGAGATCCTACCCTCTGACACACAACATCACCCTGGTGGACAATCGGGGCTTCTCCATAATGGGCGGGTATGAGACTGGAGAGATCTTCGCTCAGCTGGGTGAGTGCTCTGTAGAAACATAGAAGGTTGATGGCAGCAGAAAAAGTCCACATGGTCCATCTAGTCTACTCTCTGTCCTACAGGAAACCTGTTACCCCTAGATACCCCCGTGGAGTGGAATGAAGGATTTGGTCTTGCAGGGAGAATAATAGAAGCTGAAAAGTGTATAAACAAGTCAGACTTCATTGTCCCTATCTTCATCTACAGGTGAGACTGTGCCCTGTGCTCTGTATAAACTACACTGCTACTATGGAGGGGGAGGCTGAACTCCATTAGTCTTCTGCATCTACAGAGGATGAGAAAGATTAGCTCATATTGTCTTCTTAATCTACAGGGAGAGGTAGGCTGAGCTTCTATTGTCTTCTCTATCTACAGCTTTGTAAAAGTAAAAGTTTTAAATAAAGGTTTAACTCACACTCATTAAGGGGTTAAAGAATAGATATTTTTTTTTTAATTATTATTATTATTACAAATTCCCTTGTAAAATACAATCTACGGAAAATGCCGACTACGAGCTTCATAGAGGTAACAAATTGCTTTTATTGGAAGCTTTTTAAGATCCCTTGGGAAATTAGGACGGACACAGTCGACACATTTCAGGCCACATGCAGTCCTTAGTCATAGTCCCTGAACCGACATAATTGTGAGGAAAGAAAATGTTCTCTGCATGAAACCACCGGCACCGGTAAAGAGTCTTCTCATCCACCGGATTTATTCATTATCTGTGAAGAAAATTCCATGTACAATATGAGACAGAACCGAGTGAGTCTCTGGATTCTCAGGGCTGACGTGGCCATGAAGTCACTGTTCACATTGAGGGTTAATGACATCAATAGGTTTTTATTAAATTATTTATTGATAATTTGTATATTTATTATTTCATGGTTTTATTTCCATCAGTGTGAAGAAAGGAATTGTCCCAGGAGAGATGGACCATCTGCGAGAGCTGATCGTGACCTCCAGAGACCTCACAAGTAAATGTCCTCTAGTCAGATGGAACCATCTCAGGGTTTGTTGACTTTCTATCTTTCTTGGATTGGGAAAGTTGCTTAACCCCTTAAGGACTGAGCCCTTTTTCACCTTAAGGACTCGGGCATTTTTTGCAATTCTGACCACTGTCACTTTAAACATTAATAACTCTGATGCTTTTAGTTATCATTCTGATTCCGAGATTGTTTTTCGTGACATATTCTACTTTAACATAGTGGTAAATTTTTGTGGTAACTTGCATCCTTTCTTGGTGAAAAATCCCAAAATTTGATGAAAAATTTTAAAATTTTGCATTTGTCTAACTTTGAAGCTCTCTGCTTGTAAGGAAAATGAATATTCCAAATAATTTTATTTTTATTCACATATACAATATGTCTACTTTATGTTTGCATCATAAAATTGACGTGTTTTTACTTTTGGAAGACACCAGAGGGCTTCAAAGTTCAGCAGCAATTTTCCAATTTTTCACAAAATTTTGAAACTCGCTTTTTTTCAGGGACCAGTTCAGGTTTGAAGTGGATTTGAAGGGTCTTCATATTAGAAATACCCCATAAATGACCCCATTATAAAAACTGCACCCCCCCCAAAGTATTCAAAATGACATTCAGTCAGCATTTTAACCCTTTAGGTGTTTCACAGGAATAGCAGCAAAGTGAAGGAGAAAATTCACAATCTTCATTTTTTACACTCGCATGTTTTTGTAGACCCAATTTTTGAATTTTTGCAAGGGGTAAAAATGAGAACATTTTTACTTGTATTTGAAACCCAATTTCTCTTAAGTAAGGAAATACCTCATATGTCTATGTTAATTGTTCGGCGGGCGCAGTAGAGGGCTCAGAAGGGAAGGAGCGACAAATGGTTTTTGGGGGGCATGTCACCTTTAGGAAGCCCCTATGGTGCCAGAACAGCAAAAAAACCCCACATGGCATACCATTTTGGAAACTAGACCCCTCGGGGAACATAACAAGGGGTAAAGTTAACCTTAATACCCCACAGGTGATTCACGACTTTTGTATATGTAAAAAAAAAATAATAATTTCCCTAAAATGCTTGGTTTCCCAAAAGTTTAACATTTTTAAAAAGGGTAATAGCAGAAAATACCCCCCAAAATTTGAATCCCAATTTCTCCCGATTCAGAAAACACCCCATATGGGGATGAAAAGTGCTCCGCTGGCGCACTACAGGTCTCAGAAGTGAAGGAGTCACATTTGGCTTTTTTGAAGGAAATTTTGCTCTGGGGGCATGCCGCATTTAGGAAGCCCCTATGGTGCCAGGACAGCAAAAAAAAAAAAAAAACACATGGCATACTATTTTGGAAACTAGACCCCTCGGGGAATGTAACAAGGGTTTAAGTGAACCTTAATACCCCACAGGTGTTTCAAGACTTTTGCATATGTAAAATTTTTATTTTTTTTTACCTAAAATGCCTCTGTTCCCAAAAAGCAGAAAATACCCCCCAAAATTTGTAACACAATTTCTCCCGAGTACGGCAATACCCCATATGTGGCCCTAAACTGTTGCCTTGAAATACGACAGGGCTCCAAAGTGAGAGCGCCATGCGCATTTGAGGCCTAAATTAGGGACTTGCATAGGGGTGGACATGGGGGTATTCTACGCCAGTGATTCCCAAACAGGGGGCCTTCAGCTGTTGCAAAACTCCCAGCATGCCTGGACAGTCAGTGGCTATCTGATAATACTGGGAGTAGTTGTTTTGCAACAGCTGGAGGCTCCGTTTTGGAAACCGTGGCGTACCAGACGTTTTTCATTTTTATTGGAGAGGGGAGGGGGGCTGTGTAGGGGTATGTGTATATGTAGTGTTTTTTACTTTTTATTTTATTTTTTGGTAGTGTAGTGTTTTCAGGGTACAGTCGCACGGACGGGGGTTCACAGTAGTTTCTCGCTGGCAGTTTTCTGCCGAAGCTCAAACTTGCAGCCGGATACTTACTCTAAACCTCCGCCCATGTGAGTGTACCCTGTACATTCACATGGGGGGGGGGGCATCCAGCTGTTGCAAAACTACAACTCCCAGCATGTACGGTCTACCAGTGCATGCTGGGAGTTGTAGTTTTGCAACAGCTGGAGGCACACTGGTTGTGAAACACCGAGTTTGGTAACAAACTCAGTGTTTTGCAACCAGTGTGCCTTCAGCTGTTGCAAAAGCTACAACCGCCATCATGTACGGACAGCGGTAGGGCATGCTGGGTCTTGTAGTTATGCAACAGCTGGAGGCATACTACTTTGGCTGGGGATGCTGGGGATTGTAGTTATGCAACAGCTGGAGACACACTGGTTTGCTACATAACTCAGTGTGCCTTCAGCTGTTGCAAAACTACAACTCTCAGCAGTCACCGACAGCCAACGGGCATGCTGGGAGTTGTAGTTATGCAACCAGCAGATGCACCACTACAACTCCCAGCATGCACTTTAGCTGTTTGTGCAAGCTGGGAGTTGTAGTTACACAACAGCTGAAGGTACACTTTTCCATAGAAAAAATGTGCCTCCAGCTGTTGCAAAACGATAAGTCCCAGCATTCCCAAAAGGGCATGCTGCGAGTTGTGGTGGTCTGCCTCCTGCTGTTGCATAACTACAGCTCCCAGCATTCCCTTTTTGCATGCTGGGAGCTGTTGCTAAGCAACAGCAGGAGGCTGTCACTCACCTCCAACGATCCAAGCCGCGCAGGTCAGTCCCTTGCCGTTGCCGCCACCGCCGCTGCTCCTGGGGCCTCGATCCCAACATTTACGCCGGGGATCGGGGTCCCCAGCTCCCGGGGTGCACGTCCCGCACCCGCTCACGTCCTCCGGGAGAGGGGCGGGGCGGGTTGCTGGAGTGACATCCGCAGCAGGCACCCTGATTGCCTGGCAGATGAATCAGGCGATCGTGAGGTGGCACCAGTGCCACCTCACCCCTGTTGGCTGTGGCTGTTCGGGGCCGTCAGAGACCCCCCTGGGCAATATGCCCCGATGCCTGCTGAACGATTTCAGCAGGCATCGGGCACCGGCTCCCCTCCAGCTAGCGGCGGGGGGCCGGGAATGGACAGGACGTACTCAAACGTCCTGAGTCCTTAAGGACTCGGAAAAGGGTCCGTTTGAGTACGTCCTGCGTCCTTAAGGGGTTAAAGGGGCACTCTGGTGGATATTTTTTTTTTTCATATCAACTAGCTCCAGAAAGTTATACAGATATGTAAAGTTTTTTTGTATAAAAATCTTAACCCATCTAGTACTTATCAGCTGCTTTATGCTCCAGAGGAAGTTGTGTAGTTCTTTCCAGTCTAACCAGAGTGCTCTCTGTGACACTCTTTTTATTATAAAAGTACAAAACTTATTCAATACAACAAAAAAACAAGCTTAACCAGCTATAATATAAATCAAAAACAAAACCCTGCCTAACCGGCCAGCCCAGCTTTACAAAGCAAAAAGAAAACAACAAAACCACACTGACACACATACCGAAAATGAACATAAAAACAGCACAACTTGGCTTATCAAAATATAAACATAAAATTAGCACTACCTGGCTGTAACTAAAACCATCCCAAAAAATAAAAAAATAAAAAAACAGCACCACTTGGCTTATCAACACATAAAATTAACACTTCCCGGCTGTAACTCAAAACCATCCATACTCGGGAAACAAAACAAAGGAAAAAAAAATAAAAATAAACAAAAATACATATCAACACAACAACTGGTCCGACTGCCATGACTATAATATGAGACAATATAAAACAATATAGATAAAAAATCACATTAATAGAAATAAATAAAATATATTATATAAACATAAATATATGCACCCTATTTACATAAACCTACAAAATCAACAAAAAACACTAGGAAAGTCCCTACACTAGAACTGTGCCCTCACCCACACCACTCCTCCTGCACATGGGTCAGAGTCCATACCGTTCCTCTACAGTTTACAAAGTCCTGTCCTTAACTGACCCATGTCAGGTCCCCCAAAAACACACCACGACCCACAAATACACCCTTCCCACCTATCACTCCACCCAACCAACTTATACACAAACTTACACATACTAACTTACACACACTGAACCACAACCCACTTTGGGCCCAAGTTTGGTCGCCTGTAAGCCCTTCATGCCATATCAGCTTAAAACAAAACAAAAAGCTAGCGTGTGCATGAATTAGCCCACCACCGGGAAGAAGGATGGCAGACTTGATACATCAATATAATTTTAAACTCTTTTCCTAACTCCCCCTACAATTCTCCCTAATTATATCCCTCCATTAAAACTAACCCTACTCTCACCCTATCTCTATCCCTAGAACACTTCCCCTATCCAAAACAAGGGTACTCTTCCCAAAAGATCTAGTACCTAGGGCACATCAAAAGAAAACCCTCTCCACAGGAGAGAAGCCCTACTGGTACCAAGACTGCCATACTCCAAAGACCTGATCTTGCCGAGGTCACCGGTGATATTCCTACAGACCTCCACCTCAGAGAGGATTTTCTGTTGGGTCGACACTAAACACTGTGCGTTCCATGTGTAGTACCTAACCACTAAGCTAACTAAGAATAAAGTGCCCCGGTCTCGGCCACCCAAGTTCCTAAATGCCCCATATGCCCACTCCGGGTAGGTAAGGCCAGCAAGTTGACTCCCGCCGATGGAAGTGCCCACCCCGTTGTAGACCCCTATATTAAAGGGACAATGAAGCAGGAAGTGCTCCATGCTTTCCAGCGTGTCCCCACACTCTTCTCGGGGACATCCCCGGTCATCAGAGTTCCTGTACTTCAGGTTGTCCCTTACATATAGCTTCCCCTGAAAGCAACACCAGGCCAAGTCCCAAAACTTCTGGGGGATCCTTTTCATGTTTAAAAGATACAACCCCACCCTCAGACCTGGGCAGTCCTTGAGCGCCAGAGGCTTCTGGAAGTGGGTCAATAGAACCCGTTTGTCAAGGAACTGCCTTGACTGGGTCCTAATCTCCCACACTCCCAAACCCCACCGACGTATCGCCTTCAGAGTCAGGGTAGCGTAAGCCGCAAGATATCCATGGGGCGTACGGAGGTCCTTCACTCGCCCTCCTCTCTCCCATTCCTGGAAGAAAGGCCGAAACCATTCCCTGCTGGAGAGTACCCACGGAGGAGCCCTCTCTTTCCAGAGGTTTGAGATGTTAGCTTTCAAGAAGGTGTCCGTAAAGAACACCAGCGGGTTTACCATAGATAAACCCCCTAGTCTCCTTGTGCGGTATGTAACCTCCCTCTTGACTAGGTTCATCCTGTTCCCCCATAACATCTGGAAAAACAGGCTGTAGATCCTAGTGTAGTAAGCCTTTGGCAAGATACATACACTGCCCAGATAGATAAACAAAGGGAGCAGGTACGATTTGATCAGGTGTACCCTCTCCCTGAGGGTCAAAGACCAACCCTTCCACTGGTCCACCTTCTGAGTGGCATCCTGGAGCTTACCATCCCAGTTTTTGGTGGAATATTCATCCTGGCCAAATGTGATGCCTAAGATTTTTGCTGATTCTTGAGGCCCTGGAGGGGTGTCTGGGAGATCAAACGTGGGATCCCCCCTCCCAGCCAGAGACTCTCACACTTATCCCGGTTGATCTTAGACTCGGATGCCTCCGAATAGCGTTCCACCTCCGACATCCCCACATCGACCTCCTCTCTCGAGGAGACGAAAATAGTGACATCGTCAGCGTACGCCACTACCCTCTGGATGGCCTCCGGCTCTGCCAGACTCATCCCAACTCCCGCCAAATGTCCGCGACTCACCCTCCTAAGGAAGGGATCGATGGCGAACACATAAAACAGCTGGCTCAAAGGACAACCCTGACGGACTCCAGACCCCACTCCAAAAGAGTGGCCAGACCAACCGTTCACCAGTGGGAAACTCTCTGCCCCTGCATACAAGATCTTAAGCCAATTAACAAAAGTACTCGGTAAGCCATATCTCAGGAGGATGGACCAGAGTTAGTCGTGATTCACCCGATCAAATGCTTTGGCCTGATCCAAGGACAGCAAGTACCCCTTCCAGAAACCTGCACTACTCCACTACACTGCCTCCCTGACACTAAGGACAGCACTTAAGGTGCTTCGGCCTGGAACAGTGCAGTGCTGGGCCTCCGAAAGGAGCCGGGGTACAAACTTCACCAACTGATTAAACAGTATCTTAGCCAGAAGCTTCCTGTCCGTATTGAGAAGAGCTATGGGCCTCCAATTCTCAATACGGCTGGGATCTTTACCCTTTGACAGAAGAATCAGGGCTGACCTCCTCATTGACTTCGGAAGAGTGCCCGAGGAGAGACACACATTGAATACCTCAATCAAGAGGGGAGCTAAAGACTCCTTAAAGGCCCTGTACCACTCAGATGTTAAGCCATCCGGACCTGGCGACTTCTTAGGGGCAAGTCCCTCAATCGCCAGTCTCACTTCCTCTTCCCTGATCTCTTCTGCCAAAACGCCAAGAGAGGGGTCTACCCCTGGCTCAGGAATGGTTTCAGCCAGAAAACCCGACTTCACATCCCGATCCAGATCCTTCTTTCCCAAGAGGTGTGAGTAGAAGGATCTGACGACCTCCAAGATCCCCGATCTGGACCGATTCAGAGATCCCGTACTATCAATCAACACCTAATCAGCAAGGATTTCACTCTGGAGATATCCTCTCGGCTACCTCCAGTCGAGACAAGAAGCTCGAGTTTCCTCCTCAGACCCTGATACAGGCGATACCTGTTCAGGGACCTGAGGCTCGAGAGCTGGCGGAGGAACCTCGCAATCCGCTTCTTGAATATCTCCCACCACTCTGACTTACTATTACATAGGTCCAGTAAAGGTACCTGACTCTGAAGAAAATCCTCAAAGGACTGTCTTATCACCGCTTCCTCCAGGAGGGACAAATTCAGCTTCCAATAACCTTTTCCCATCCTGGGGGTCTCTGAAACATTCAGGGAAAACAAAATCATACAGTGATCGGAGAACTCCACCTCAACCACGGACACTGCGGAAGAGACGGCTTCCTCCTTTAAATAAAACCTGTCTATCCTAGACCTGCGACTACCTCGATGATAGGTGAAACCCGTGTGGCCCGAGGGGCTCCGGATGTGGGCGTCCTCTAGGCGAGCTTCTCTAGCTATGCTAATCAGCGCCACACTATCGCAAGTCAGCGGACCATTGGAGCCTCTCCTATCTTGGGGCCTCGTGACATTATTGAAGTCCCCTCCAAAGATCACTTGCCGACTTGTAAAAAGAAAGGGCTTAATGCTCATAAAGAGATCTTTACGGCCCCGCTTAGTTTGCGGGGCGTAGATGTTAATGAGCCGGAGCTCTTGTTCCTTCATGAAGACATCTAAGATTAGGCACCTCCCCATTTCTAATTCAATAACCCGTCGGCATTCAACAGGAGCGGTAAAAAGGACCGCCACCCCACTATACGGCTCAGCCGCAAGCGACCAGTGGGAGGGACCGTGCCTCCACTCTCTTCTGGCTTTTACCAGAGAGGCTAGATCTGACAACCTGGTCTCCTGTAAAAAGAAAATGTCGGCTTCAATGCGGCCGAGAAAATCAAAGGCTGCAAATCTAGCTGTATCCGACTTTATGATGGCACAATTAATGGATGCCAGCATCAATGGGGTGAGTGCCGCCATACAGGGTGATTAAATTAGACGGCCACACCCTTTACTTTTGTTTTCCCTTCTTTTTCGCCCCCTCATCCCCCGAAGAAGATGAGAGGGCAGGACCACTCTTGGATATTTTTCTTTGATTTAGATAGATCCATATTATCCCCGTCTTCGTCCGGCCCTGGTCTAGCCCTGCCCTCTGAGGAAGGTGCCTCAACAGGACAGGGCCCAGTTCGCCCCAGAGGCTCTTTCTCCCTAGGCACCCCGCCCTCACCTTCCCCCTCCAAGGAGGAGATGGTATCAAGGACGAGGTACCGGTTTGACAGGTCAATCAGGGGGGGGGGGGAGTCAGGCTTCCGTTTTGAACCTGGCCCGTAGTACAAGGAACAGAGGGCTCTGACCTCTTCTTTCTCCTTTACCTTTTGCCCTTGTCTTTCTTTTTAGGCCTCTCCCCACTCTCCTCATCCACACTTTCATAGTGGGAGGAATCGGATGGGTTGGCCATATTGCCTTCCTCTCTGTGAAGCCTCCTGATCTCCTCATCCAGCACATTCTTCTCCAGGGCTTCAGTGGTTACAGGGCCAGCTTCAGGAGCAGGGGTCGGAGCTACCCCCGTCACCTGGGCACTCTCCAGCACCCTACTCCTTCTACGATTTTCCTACCGCCTTAGTATGGCGGGGTCCTTTTTCCTCCTCACAAGCCCTGTTGCACCCCCATTCCTGCCCATACCCTCCCCGGCCGAGGCAACTTCACAGCTCTCCTCAGCCGGAGCGGCCGCTGCATGGGCGAAGACGCTAGGACAACGGCTAAAAGGGTGCTGAGGACACCACACAGGTGGCACCGGATCTGCCTACAGGATGCAGCCAGATGAACCACCCCACCACACAAAGCGCAGACCTGTACAGTACAGGCTGCGCTAAAGTGGGTGGGGCTGCCACACCTGTGACAGACCTTAGGCTGGCACTGGTAGAAGACCTTGATCACATCACGTCCAAGGAAGGCGGCTGACAGAATGTGGGCAACCGTACTCCCTGAACGCTTAAGTTTGACGAAAAACGTCCAGGCCCCAGACCAGATCCCGTGCTCATCCAAGTTTTTCTTGGGCATGTCCGTCACATCCATATACCGTCCGAGCCAGGTCAAGATGTCATAACAAGAAAGCGACTAGTTACGGGTCAAAACTGTCACTTTCTTGACAGAGTTCTCATGGGAAATCGCCTTAACGGCGAAATGTCACCAGCCGGGCTCGTTTTTTGCCACTTCGTAGTTCGACCAGAAGAGTTCGGGACCCTCTGGCCGAACGAAACTGACGTCAAACTCAGACGAACTGTAGGGGTGAATCAGGGCAAAGATGTCACTCGCCCTGAATTCCATCTGAAGGAGGGGCTCAACCACTTTTGCGCGAGGTGGGCATGCATCCTCGCCCCTCCAAATCAGACGGACCACATTCCTACGGTTATTGTCCTTCCCGGTTGTCGGGAGGGACCAGACCCCCTCCCCATTCCGCTCTCGGAAAGCCCCCAAACCGTGCCTCTCTATCCAGAAAGACAGGTCGACCTCACCCCTTCCCTCTACCTGGATCGACCTGTCACCCCTGCGTAGAGCCTCCAGGAGGCGCTGTTGCAAATGGCCCCCAGGGCTGGACAGAGACGGGGACCCCCCGAAACCCTCGGCAGAGACATTAGCATAGCTCCTAGGAGCAGTCACTGCCGGGGGGCAGCCGGACCAGACCCAGAGCCAGAACCACTTACAACACCATTCACACTACTACTCTCAACCTCTTTATTTCTAACCATACTACTACCACTCCCATCAACATTCACTCCACCGACACTCCCACATACACTCCTCTCACCCACAACACTACTACACCCATCAATATCACATCCTACATTTTTGTCCTGACTAACAAATTCTGGGCTGGCTGGGACGTCTTTTAGTGTGGCTGGCTTTAGTAAAGTCCTGGCTTAGCCGCTGCTGGGGTCGACGCAGATGACTTCTCCTTCATGGTTGATATTATATCCTGATTCTGGGGCTGCCCCACCGGGCGCACCCTAGCTACTCCCACAGCGCCAGCACCTGCTTTACCCGACTGCACAGGCTCTGTGTTTAATCCCGGCACCTTGACACTCCCCCCCCCCCCTCACAGGGGAGTGCCCCGCAGTGTCGGTAACGCCCACAGTACACGGGGAACCGCCCCCGAGCACATGGCGGCATAACTCGCGCTGCCCACCATGAGCCCATCCTGCCCCTCCCTACCGGCAGGATGGGTGGGCTTCACATCTATTGCGTCCGCAGCTTTTACTGACGCCATGCTGTATCCCCCCATGCTGACTCCGCTCCACCACAGAAACGGGATCTGGCAGTCTGGAGGACCCAGCAGCCTGAACCAGCTTTGCAGCTGACCCCGACTGCTGGAAAGGACGGAACACATAATGCACAGTTTCCTGGGTCTTCTGTTTTTTTTGCTTTTCTCTTTACTAATATGTCATCACACTGGTCATCGCCAAATGTAAAATTCTGGAGGTGGGCTGGAGACTTTTGCATCACTATAGCCCTCAGCAATCCCCCCAGCCTCACTCTCCACATCATCATCCTCACTATCTCTTAGCGGTAGTGCCACCTGAGCCGGCTCTATGTCGCTGTCCTGAGTCTTAGTGGTCTGGGTGTCACAGGGAGTAGGTCAGGCAATACATCATCCTCCACAACCTGTACACTTTCCTCCAACTTCTTATCCTCCTCCTCCTTTACACCAACACCACCATCCTCTCTTTCTTCACCGCCACTACTCTCCCCATCATCCACCTCCACCTTACCTGGGGATTTCATGGCGGCAAACCGATCCTTGTCCTCCCTGAAGATACCGCTCCCCTCGAGGATCTCTGCTCTCCTCTCCTCCAGCTTTGCAATGTCATTCTTCAGGGCTGTAATCCTCTTTTTCAATTCCAGCTTATTCCTTTTCTACCCAGAGCTTGCCAGATTCTGGTCTCCATGCAGGTCCTCTCTCACCAACCTAAGCTCCCTACCGCAGTGGTCGTATTCCGCAAACCGTGCGGTCATGCGGGAGCAGTAAGTCTCGCTGGACTCTTTGGGCCCCCTCTCAGCCCACAACTCAATACTTTTCCTCCTCGGCTTCCTTCCACTGGATCTCTGGCTGGAGGAGCAGAGCCTGCATTGCTGCAGACTCTGCCAGATCTTCTTCCTCCGGCCGGAAAAATGTCTGTCGCTGTTTTCTCTCCATCCCCCGCCAGCCTGGAAAAATGGGGAATGGAGGCCCTGGGCTCCATGCAGGGAGGCTCTCCCCAGGAGCCTGACACTGGGAAGGCTGATGGATCACCTGTTCTGGTCTGATCTGCTGGAAGTTTGTGGAGCTCAACAAGGGACACAACCGTACGCTGCTCACACTGAAAGTGCTCTGGACTGCTGTGTTCACAGGATGTGCTCTCTGCTGACACCTCTGTCCATGTCAAGAACTGTCCAGAGCAGGAAAAAATACCCATAGTAAACCTCTCCTGCTCCAGACAGTTCCTGACATGATAGGAAATGTGGAAAATGACCTTGGCAGCAGGCACTCAGTAATCCGATAGAAAGTAGCGCACTCAGGTCATGGCGTAGGAAAGTTCAGCAACTTTATTGATGTACAGCAATGACACGTTTTGGGGTTAATCCACTGCTTCCTCAGATTGACAAAGTACATTCATAGGATAAAGCATGTGGAGTTTATATAATAATAGTAATTAACACACAAAATAGAGGACATCATGATGTTGTATCACATATTTTTTATTGAATTAGTCACATGTTCACATTGTTTTGATGCCCTGCGAGGACGCCTCTGACTGTGACACCTATATATGATGTCACACCACAGGCGAAAGTCACATACCGGCTTGAGGAAGCGCTGTGATTGCGTGAAACAGTCTGTCCTGGTCCTATTATATATAAAATATATAATATATAATATTTATTTATTTTATATATATTCTTGCCCTCACCCTTTCCCTGCCATCTCCCCTAATATATTTAATTTATGTTCATTTATTTAATTCCAATCTACAGGATGGGCCATTTATATGGATACACCTTAATAAAATGGGAATGGTTGGTGATATTAACTTCCTGTTTGTGGCACATTAGTATATGTGAGGGGGGGGGGGGGGGATTTCAAGATGGGTGGTGACCATGGCGGCCATTTTGAAGTTGGCCATTTTTAATCCAACTTTTGTTTTTCCAATAGGAATCAAACTTATTGGGAATTTCACAAGAAAAACAATGATGTTCTTGGTTTTAACGTAACTTTATTCTTTCATGAGTTACTTACAAGTTTCTGACCACTTATAAAATGTGTTCAATGTGCTGCCCATTGTGTTGGATTGTCAATGCAACCCTCTTCTCTATATACTGCTATATACTACTATATAAACCGCAGGAGAAATGCTAGCACAGGCTTCCAGTATCCGTATACACTGCTATATACTACTATATACACCGCAGGAGAAATGCTAGCACAGGCTTCCAGTATACACTGCTATATACTACTATATACACCGCAGGAGAAATGCTAGAACAGGCTTCCAGTATACACTGCTATATACTACTATATACACCGCATGAGAAATGCTAGCACAGCCTTCCAGTATACACTGCTATATACTACTATATACACCACAGGAGAAATGCTAGCACAGGCTTCCAGTATACACTGCTATATACTACTATATACACCACAGGAGAAATGCTAGCACAGGCTTCCAGTATCCGGAGTTTCAGGTGCTGCACATCTCGTATCTTCACAGCATAGATATTTGCCTTCAGATGACCCCAAAGACAAAAGTCTAAGGGGGTCAGATCGGGAGACCTTGGAGGCCATTCAACTGGCCCATGATGACCAATCCCCTTTCCAGGAAACTGTTCATCTAGGAATGCTCGGACCTGACACCCATAATGTGGTGGTCACCATCTTGCTGGAGAAACTCAGGGAACGTGCAGCTTCAGTGCATAAAGAGGGAAACACATCATCATGTAGCAATTTCACATATCCAGTGGCCTTGAGGTTTCCATTGATGAAGAATGGCCCCACTATCTTTCTACCCCATATACCACACCAGACCATCAATGTTTGTGTTCCAGCAGTCTTGGAGGGATCTATCCAATGTGGTTAGTGTCAGACCAATAGCGGTGGTTTTGTTTGTGAACTTCAACATATTCATAAAAGTTTCCTCATCACTGAACAAAATCTTCTGCGGAAACTGAGGGGCCTGTTCAAACTTTTGTTTTGCCCGTTCTGCAGCACCTGAAACTACGGATACTGGAAGCCTGTGCTAGCATATCTCCTGCAGTGTATATAGTAGTATATAGCAGTGTATACAGATACTGGAAGCCTGTGCTAGCATTTCTCCTGCGGTGTATATAGTAGTATATAGAAGTGTATACAGATACTGGAAGCCTGTGCTAGCATTTCTCCTGCGGTATATATAGTAGTATATAGAAGTGTATACGGATACTGAAAGCCTGTGCTAGCATTTCTCCTGCGGTGTATATAGTAGTATACAGCAGTGTATACAGATACTGGAAGCCTGTGCTAGCATTTCTCCTGCGGTGTATATAGTAGTATATAGCAGTGTATACGGATACTGGAAGCCTGTGCTAGCATTTCTCCTGCGGTGTATGTAGTAGTATATAGCAGTGTATACGGATACTGGAAGTCTGTCCTAGCATTTCTCCTGCGGTGTATATAGTAGTATATAGCAGTGTATATGGATACTGGAAGCCTGTGCTAGCATATCTCCTGCGGTGTATATAGTAGTATATAGCAGTGTATACAGATACTGGAAGCCTGTGCTAGCATTTCTCCTGCGGTGTATATAGTAGTATATAGCAGTGTATACAGATACTGGAAGCCTGTGCTAGCATTTCTCCTGCGGTATATATAGTAATATATAGAAGTGTATACAGATACTGAAAGCCTGTGCTAGCATTTCTCCTGCGGTGTATATAGTGGTATACAGCAGTGTATACAGATACTGGAAGCCTGTGCTAGCATTTCTCCTGCGGTGTATATAGTAGTATATAGCAGTGTATACGGATACTGGAAGCCTGTGCTAGCATTTCTCCTGCGGTGTATATAGTAGTATATAGAAGTATACAGATACTGGAAGCCTGTGCTAGCATTTCTCCTGCGGTGTATACAGTAGTATATAGAGAAGAGGGCTGCATGGACAATCCAACACAATGGGCAGAGCATTGAATACATTTTATAAGGGGTCAGAAACTTGTAAATAATTCATGAAAGAATAAAGTTATGTTAAAACCAAGCACATCATTGTTTTTCTTGGGAAATTCCCAATAAGTTTGATGTGTCACATGACCCTCTTCCTATTGAAAAAACAAAAGTTGAATTCAAAATGGCTGACTTCAAAATGGCCGCCATGGTCACCACCCATCTTGAAAAGTTTCCCCCCTCACATATACTAATGTGCCACCAACAGGAAGTTATCACCAACCATTCCCATGTTATTAAGGTGCATCCATAGAAATGTCGCACTGTATAGAGTATATAGGGTGTATATAAGGTGTATCCATAGAAATGGCGCACTGTATAGAGTATATAGGGTGTATATAAGGTGTATCCATAGAAATGGCGCACTATATAGAGTATATAGGGTGTATATAAGGTGTATCCATAGAAATGTCCCACTGTATAGAGTATATAGGGTGTATATAAGGTGTATCCATAGAAATGGCGCACTGTATAGAGTATATAGGGTGTATATAAGGTGTATCCATAGAAATGGTGCACTGTATAGAGTATATAGGTTGTATATAAGGTATATCCATAGAAATGGTGCACTGTATAGAGTATATAGGGTGTATATAAGGTGTATCCATAGAAATGGCGCACTGTATAGAGTATATAGGGTATATATAAGGTGTATCCATAGAAATGGCGCACTGTATAGAGTATATAGGGTATATATAAGGTGTATCCATAGAAATGGCGCACTGTATAGAGTATATAGGGTGTATATAAGGTGTATCCATAGAAATGGTGCACTGTATAGAGTATATAGGGTGTATATAAGGTGTATCCATAGAAATGGCGCACCCTGTATAGAGTATATAGGGTGTATATAAGGTGTATCCATAGAAATGGCGCACTGTATAGAGTATATAGGGTGTATATAAGGTGTATCCATAGAAATGGCCCACTGTATAGAGTATATAGGGTGTATATAAGGTGTATCCATAGAAATGGCGCACTGTATAGAGTATATAGGGTGTATATAAGGTGTATCCATAGAAATGGCACACTGTATAGAGTATACAGGGTGTATATAAGGTGTATCCATAGAAATGGCGCACTGTATAGAGTATATAGGGTGTATATAAGGTGTATCCATAGAAATGGCGCACTGTATAGAGTATATAGAGTGTATATAAGGTGTATCCATAGAAATGGTGCACTGTATAGAGTATATAGGGTGTATATAAGGTGTATCCATAGAAATGGCGCACTGTATAGAGTATATAGGGTGTATATAAGGTGTATCCATAGAAATGGCGCACTGTATAGAGTATATAGGATGTATATAAGGTGTATCCATAGAAATGGCGCACTGTATAGAGTATATAGGGTGTATATAAGGTGTATCCATAGAAATGGCGCACTGTATAGAGTATATAGGGTATATATAAGGTGTATCCATAGAAATGGTGCACTGTATAGAGTATATAGGGTGTATATAAGGTGTATCCAAAGAAATGGTGCACTGTATAGAGTATATAGGGTGTATATAAGGTGTATCCATAGAAATGGCGCACCCTGTATAGAGTATATAGGGTGTATATAAGGTGTATCCATAGAAATGGCGCACTGTATAGAGTATATAGGGTGTATATAAGGTGTATCCATAGAAATGGCCCACTGTATAGAGTATATAGGGTGTATATAAGGTGTATCCATAGAAATGGCGCACTGTATAGAGTATATAGGGTGTATATAAGGTGTATCCATAGAAATGGCGCACTGTATAGAGTATATAGGGTGTATATAAGGTGTATCCATAGAAATGGCGCACTGTATAGAGTATATAGGGTGTATATAAGGTGTATCCATAGAAATGGCGCACTGTATAGAGTATATAGGGTGTATATAAGGTGTATCCATAGAAATGGTGCACTGTATAGAGTATATAGGGTGTATATAAGGTGTATCCATAGAAATGGTGCACTGTATAGAGTATATAGAGTGTATATAAGGTGTATCCATAGAAATGGTGCACTGTATAGAGTATATAGGGTGTATATAAGGTGTATCCATAGAAATGGCGCACTGTATAGAGTATATAGGGTGTATATAAGGTGTATCCATAGAAATGGCGCACTGTATAGAGTATATAGGGTGTATATAAGGTGTATCCATAGAAATGGCGCACTGTATAGAGTATATAGGGTGTATATAAGGTGTATCCATAGAAATGGCGCACTGTATAGAGTATATAGGGTGTATATAAGGTGTATCCATAGAAATGGCGCACTGTATAGAGTATATAGGGTGTATATAAGGTGTATCCATAGAAATGGTGCACTGTATAGAGTATATAGGGTGTATATAAGGTGTATCCATAGAAATGGCGCACCCTGTATAGAGTATATAGGGTGTATATAAGGTGTATCCATAGAAATGGCGCACTGTATAGAGTATATAGGGTGTATATAAGGTGTATCCATAGAAATGGCGCACTGTATAGAGTATATAGGGTGTATATAAGGTGTATCCATAGAAATGGTGCACTGTATAGAGTATATAGAGTGTATATAAGGTGTATCCATAGAAATGGTGCACTGTTTAGAGTATATAGGGTGTATATAAGGTGTATCCATAGAAATGGCGCACTGTATAGAGTATATAGGGTGTATATAAGGTGTATCCATAGAAATGGCGCACTGTATAGAGTATATAGGGTGTATATAAGGTGTATCCATAGAAATGGCGCACTGTATAAAGTATATAGGGTGTATATAAGGTGTATCCATAGAAATGGCGCACTGTATAGAGTATATAGGGTGTATATAAGGTGTATCCATAGAAATGGCGCACTGTATAGAGTATATAGGGTGTATATAAGGTGTATCCATAGAAATGGCGCACTGTATAGAGTATATAGGGTGTATATAAGGTGTATCCATAGAAATGGTGCACTGTATAGAGTATATAGGGTGTATATAAGGTGTATCCATAGAAATGGCGCACTGTATAGAGTATATAGAGTGTATATAAGGTGTATCCATAGAAATGGTGCACTGTTTAGAGTATATAGGGTGTATATAAGGTGTATCCATAGAAATGGCGCACTGTATAGAGTATATAGGGTGTATATAAGGTGTATCCATAGAAATGGCGCACTGTATAGAGTATATAGGGTGTATATAAGGTGTATCCATAGAAATGGCGCACTGTATAGAGTATATAGGGTGTATATAAGGTGTATCCATAGAAATGGCGCACTGTATAGAGTATATAGGGTGTATATAAGGTGTATCCATAGAAATGGCGTACTGTATAGAGTATATAGGGTGTATATAAGGTGTATCCATAGAAATGGCGCACTGTATAGAGTATATAGGGTGTATATAAGGTGTATCCATAGAAATGGCGCACTGTATAGAGTATATAGGGTGTATATAAGGTGTATACATAGAAATGGAGCACTGTATAGAGTATATAGGGTGTATATAAGGTGTATACATAGAATGGCGCACTGTATAGAGTATATAGGATATATAAGGTGTATACATAGATATGGCGCACTGTATAGAGTATATAGGGTGTATATAAGGTGTATCCATAGAAATGGCGCACTGTATAGAGTATATAGGGTGTATATAAGGTGTATCCATAGAAATGGCGCACTGTATAGAGTATATAGGGTGTATATAAGGTGTATCCATAGAAATGGCGCACTGTATAGAGTATATAGGGTGTATATAAGGTGTATCCATAGAAATGTCCCACCCTGTAGATTTCTGTGTATACATTTATTGATATTCACATCTCGATCCATCCTTACTACCTCCTTTCATACCCACATAGTAAATTTTCATATTCATTCCCTCTATACAATTCTTTTACACCATCTTTAACTTAATTCTGCCCATTGCACTTTTCCCCATATACAGATACATAACTAATTCCCCATATGCCCAAATGGGGACTTTTTTTTTCCTCATTTTTTTTTCTCATTTTTTATTTCTCATTTTATTTCTCATTTTATTTTTCATTTTATTTCTCATTTTATTTCTCATTTTTATTTCTCATTTTATTTCTAATTTTTTATTTCTCATTTTATTTTTCATTTTATTTCTCATTTTATTTCTCATTTTTTATTTCTCATTTTATTTTTCATGTTATTTCTCATTTTATTTCTCATGGTATTTTCTCCATTACATTACGTCCTGTGTATTCATATGATACATTCCCAATTGTAATATGCAGATTACCGTCTCCATTGCAGTGATTTAATCTTTTCCCGCCATCCGCTCATTATTGCTCTGCACGTCTACATGATACTGTGACCTTTGTGCATTTACCTCCACTTAGCTCCTCACTGACTTTGCATTCTGCTTTTCCAGATGCCGATAGCGAAGCCAGTGTTCTGTATGCGCCGCTCTATTACAGCCACAATCTCCGCTCACGCCCCCTTCACCATTGGCTGACGGAGACCACGTGCCCGGCATCTTAGTGACGCGTTCCTATTAACCAGCTCCTGCTTACTAGGGCGCTGTGGCGTGCCGGTGTTTACATCCATCACACGCAGGGACGTTATAGTCGCATTATCCAAGCCTCTCATTCACTTAATCCCGGACACAATATAATGTATCTGGTTTCCTACATTGAATACGTTTGGTTTAATGAATTATTTTTCTGTTTGGCTCCGTTCTTCTAGTCAGGCTCTCCCCACACCCCGGCTATCTGTTATGTACATTTGACCCTTTCACCTTTGCACTGTCCTCCATTTTGTGTGTTAATTACTATACTTATATAAGCTCCCCATGCTTTATCCTATGTATTTACTTTGTCAATCTGAGGAAGGGGTGGATTAACCCCAAAACGTGTCATTGCTGAACATCAATAAAGTTGCTGAACTTTACTACTAAATGACCTGAGTGCACTACTTTCTATCGGATTACTGAGCGCCTGATGCCAAGGTCATTTTCCACATTTCCTCTCCAGTACCTCTGCAGGACACCGGAGGGTTTTCCTGGGACCTTTGGGTTGCACAGATCCACATCCCCTATACGGGGTGATATGCGTATTTCCCATATGCTCAAGGTGAGTGGCCATTTTATAGAGCCTGCACTCCCGTCTCACCAGGGACACCCCCTATCCTGTGCCTAGGGTAACGCACAAGGCACCGGCCTCTGGTCTTTCTTTTTCTACTTCTACACAAGTTCCTGACATGGACACAGGTGTCAGCAGAGAGCATTGGGGTCAGACTGGAAAGAACTACACAACTTCCTCTGGAGCACACAGGAGCTGATAAATACTGGAAGGATTAAGATTTTTAAGTAATTTACAAATCTGTATAACTTTCTGGAGCCAGTTGATATAAAAAAATAAATAAATAGTTTTAACAATACAAAAGCCAATGGTATCCCAGTTAGGGAACAAGATAAATAACAATATAAATCACACAAAGGCCCAAAAGGGGCCCACAAAGAACACCCTACCTAAAATACCCTAACCGATAAAATGTCCCTTTTATTAGATCCACCTTAAAACTAAAAGGAAACTGTATGTAGTAATTTAAATGGTCCCTGTCAGATATAAAAACTTTTTATATGGTACATATTGGCAAAACAATAGTTCTTCTTATTTACTTCTTTACATTTTTTTCACATTTTATTAAAGAAAACTGCCAACAAAAATCCCACCACTAGAGGTCACCATACCTCCTGGGACACTGGTGAGCCCCACAGCAGCATGAGGGTGTCCAAGTCTATAGGAGGAACACAGCTGTAACGCCGAGCGCTCCGGGTCCCCGCTCCTCCCCGGAGCACTCACAGCGTTCTCTTATTCACAGCGCCCCGGTCAGACCTGCCGACCGGGAGCGCTGCGATAATGTTCCCAGCCGGGATGCGATTCGCGATGCGGGACGCGCCCGCTCGCGATGCGCATCTCGATTCCCTTACCAGACCCGTTCCCCGTCTGTGCTGTCCCGGCGCGTAGCCCCGCTCCTTAGGGCGCGCGCGCGCCGGGTCTTTGCGAATTAAAGGGCCGGTGCGCCACTGATTGGCGCATCAGGTTTTAATCAGTACCTTCACCTGTGCACTTCTCTACTTATACCTCACTTCCCCTGCACTCCCTCGCCGGATCTTGTTGCCATTGTGCCAGTGAAAGCGTTTCCTTGTGTGTTCCTAGCCTGTGTTCCAGACCTCCTGCCGTTGCCCCTGACTACGATCCTTGCTGCCTGCCCTGACCTTCTGCTACGTCCAACCTTGCTCTTGTCTACTCCCTTGTACCGCGCTTATCTCAGCAGTCAGAGAGGTTGAGCCGTTGCCGGTGGATACGACCTGGTTGCTATCGCCGCTGCAAGACCATTCCGCTTTGCGGCGGGCTCTGGTGAATACCAGTAGCAACTTAGAACCGGTCCACCGACACGGTCCACGCCAATCCCTCTCTGGCACAGAGGATCCACCTCCAGCCAGCCGAATCGTGACAGTAGATCCGGCCATGGATCCCGCTGAGGTCCCGCTGCCAGTTGTCGCCGACCTCACCACGGTGGTCGCCCAGCAGTCGCAACAGCGCAACAAGGCCACCAGCTGTCTCAACTGACCGTG
>NW_026609305.1:0-35349 GCF_029499605.1 Hyla sarda
CTGGTCCTCGGGGGGCGCTGTGGTATGTGGTGACTATTCTCCTCATACATTACTCTGTACTGGTCCTCGGGGGGCGCTGTGGTATGTGGTGACTATTCTCATACATTACTCTGTACTGGTCCTCGGTGGGGCGCTGTGGTATGTGGTGACTATTCTCATACATTACTCTGTACTGGTCCTCGGGGGGCGCTGTGGTATGTGGTGACTATTCTCATACATTACTCTGTACTGGTCCTCGGGGGGCGCTGTGGTATGTGGTGACTATTCTCATACATTACTCTGTACTGGTCCTCGGGGGGCGCTGTGGTATGTGGTGACTATTCTCATACATTACTCTGTACTGGTCCTCGGGGGGGCGCTGTGGTATGTGGTGACTATTCTCATACATTACTCTGTACTGGTCCTCGGGGGGCGCTGTGGTATGTGGTGACTATTCTCATACATTACTCTGTACTGGTCCTCGGGGGGCGCTGTGGTATGTGGTGACTATTCTCCTCAAACATTACTCTGTACTGGTCCTCGGGGGCGCTGTGGTATGTGGTGACTATTCTCATACATTACTCTGTACTGGTCCTCGGGGGGCGCTGTGGTATGTGATGACTATTCTTTATACATTACTCTGTACTGGTCCTCGGGGGGCGCTGTGGTATGTGATGACTATTCTCATACATTACTCTGTACTGGTCCTCGGGGGGCGCTGTGGTATGTGATGACTATTCTCTTATACATTACTCTGTACTGGTCCTCGGGGGGCGCTGTGGTATGTGGTGACTATTCTCATACATTACTCTGTACTGGTCCTCGGGGGGCGCTGTGGTATGTGGTGACTATTCTTATACATTACTCTGTACTGGTCCTCAGGGGGGCGCTGTGGTATGTGGTGACTATTCTCATACATTACTCTGTACTGGTCCTCGGGGGGCGCTGTGGTATGTGATGACTATTCTCATACATTACTCTGTACTGGTCCTCGGGGGGCGCTGTGGTATGTGGTGACTATTCTCATACATTACTCTGTACTGGTCCTCGGGGGGCGCTGTGGTATGTGGTGACTATTCTCATACATTACTCTGTACTGGTCCTCGGGGGGCGCTGTGGTATGTGGTGACTATTCTCATACATTACTCTGTACTGGTCCTCGGGGGGCGCTGTGGTATGTGGTGACTATTCTCCTCATACATTACTCTGTACTGGTCCTCGGGGGGCGCTGTGGTATGTGGTGACTATTCCCATACATTACTCTGTACTGGTCCTCGGGGGGCGCTGTGGTATGTGGTGACTATTCTCCTCATACACAACTCTGTACTGGTCCTCGGGGGGCGCTGTGGTATGTGGTGACTATTCTCATACATTACTCTGTACTGGTCCTCGGGGGGCGCTGTGGTATGTGGTGACTATTCTCCTCATACATTACTCTGTACTGGTCCTCGGGGGGCGCTGTGGTATGTGGTGACTATTCTCATACATTACTCTGTACTGGTCCTCGGGGGGCGCTGTGGTATGTGGTGACTATTCTCATACATTACTCTGTACTGGTCCTCGGGGGGCGCTGAGGTATGTGATGACTATTCTCCTCATACATTACTCTGTACTGGTCCTCGGGGGGCGCTGTGGTATGTGGTGACTATTCTCATACATTACTCTGTACTGGTCCTCGGGGGGCGCTGTGGTATGTGGTGACTATTCTCCTCATACATTACTCTTTACTGGTCCTCGGGGGGGCGCTGTGGTATGTGGTGACTATTCTCCTCATACATTACTCTGTACTGGTCCTCGGGGGGCGCTGTGGTATGTGGTGACTATTCTCATACATTACTCTGTACTGGTCCTCGGGGGGCGCTGTGGTATGTGGTGACTATTCTTATACATTACTCTGTACTGGTCCTCAGGGGGGCGCTGTGGTATGTGGTGACTATTCTCATACATTACTCTGTACTGGTCCTCGGGGGGCGCTGTGGTATGTGGTGACTATTCTTATACATTACTCTGTACTGGTCCTCAGGGGGGCGCTGTGGTATGTGGTGACTATTCTCATACATTACTCTGTACTGGTCCTCGGGGGGCGCTGTGGTATTTGGTGACTATTCTTATACATTACTCTGTACTGGTCCTCGGGGGGCTCTGTGGTATGTGGTGACTATTCTCATACATTACTCTGTACTGGTCCTCGGGGGGCGCTGTGGTATGTGGTGACTATTCTCATACATTACTCTGTACTGGTCCTCGGGGGGCGCTGTGGTATGTGGTGACTATTCTCATACATTACTCTGTACTGGTCCTCGGGGGGCGCTGTGGTATGTGGTGACTATTCTCATACATTACTCTGTACTGGTCCTCGGGGGGCGCTGTGGTATGTGGTGACTATTCTCCTCATACATTACTCTGTACTGGTCCTCGGGGGGCGCTGTGGTATGTGGTGACTATTCCCATACATTACTCTGTACTGGTCCTCGGGGGGCGCTGTGGTATGTGGTGACTATTCTCCTCATACACAACTCTGTACTGGTCCTCGGGGGGCGCTGTGGTATGTGGTGACTATTCTCATACATTACTCTGTACTGGTCCTCGGGGGGCGCTGTGGTATGTGGTGACTATTCTCCTCATACATTACTCTGTACTGGTCCTCGGGGGGCGCTGTGGTATGTGGTGACTATTCTCATACATTACTCTGTACTGGTCCTCGGGGGGCGCTGTGGTATGTGGTGACTATTCTCATACATTACTCTGTACTGGTCCTCGGGGGGCGCTGAGGTATGTGATGACTATTCTCCTCATACATTACTCTGTACTGGTCCTCAGGGGGCGCTGTGGTATGTGATGACTATTCTCATACATTACTCTGTACTGGTCCTCGGGGGGCGCTGTGGTATGTGGTGACTATTCTCCTCATACATTACTCTTTACTGGTCCTCGGGGGGGCGCTGTGGTATGTGGTGACTATTCTCCTCATACATTACTCTGTACTGGTCCTCGGGGGGCGCTGTGGTATGTGGTGACTATTCTCATACATTACTCTGTACTGGTCCTCGGGGGGCGCTGTGGTATGTGGTGACTATTCTCATACATTACACTGTACTGGTCCTCGGGGGGCGCTGTGGTATGTGATGACTATTCTCCTCATACATTACTCTGTACTGGTCCTCGGGGGGCGCTGTGGTGTGTGGTGACTATTCTCATACATTACTCTGTACTGGCCCTCGGGGGGCGCTGTGGTATGTGGTGACTATTCTCCTCATACATTACTCTGTACTGGTCCTCGGGGGGCGCTGTGGTATGTGGTGACTATTCTCCTCATACATTACTCTGTACTTGTCCTCGGGGGGCGCTGTGGTATGTGGTGACTATTCTCATACATTACTCTGTACTGGTCCTCGGGGGGCGCTGTGGTATGTGGTGACTATTCTCATACATTACTCTGCACTGGTCCTCGGGGGGCGCTGTGGTATGTGATGACTATTCTCCTCATACATTACTCTGTACTGGTCCTCAGGGGGCGCTGTGGTATGTGATGACTATTCTTATACATTACCCTGTACTGGTCCTCGGGGGGCGCTGTGGTATGTGGTGACTATTCTCCTCATACATTACTCTGTACTGGTCCTCGGGGGGCTCTGTGGTATGTGGTGACTATTCTCCTCATACATTACTCTGTACTGGTCCTCGGGGGGCTCTGTGGTATGTGGTGACTATTCTCATACATTACTCTGTACTGGTCCTCGGGGGGCGCTGTGGTATGTGGTGACTATTCTCATACATTACTCTGTACTGCTCCTCGGGGGGCGCTGTGGTATGTGGTGACTATTCTCATACATTACTCTGTACTGGTCCTCGGGGGGCGCTGTGGTATGTGGTGACTATTCTCATACATTACTCTGTACTGGTCCTCGGGGGGCTCTGTGGTATGTGGTGACTATTCTCATACATTACTCTGTACTGGTCCTCGGGGGGCGCTGTTGTATGTGGTGACTATTCTCATACATTACTCTGTACTGGTCCTCGGGGGGCGCTGTGGTGTGTGGTGACTATTCTCCTCATACATTACTCTGTACTGGTCCTCGGGGAGCGCTGTGGTATGTGGTGACTATTCTCCTCATACATTACTCTGTACTGGTCCTCGGGGGGCGCTGTGGTATGTGATGACTATTCTCCTCATACATTACCCTGTACTGGTCCTCGGGGAACGCTGTGGTATGTGGTGACTATTCTCATACATTACTCTGTACTGGTCCTCGGGGGGCGCTGTGGTATGTGGTGACTATTCTCATACATTACTCTGTACTGGTCCTCGGGGGGCGCTGTGGTATGTGGTGACTATTCTCATACATTACTCTGTACTGGTCCTCGGGGGGCGCTGTGGTATGTGGTGACTATTCTCATACATTACTCTGTACTGGTCCTCGGGGGGCGCTGTGGTATGTGGTGACTATTCTCCTCATACATTACTCTGTACTGGTCCTCGGGGGGCGCTGTGGTATGTGATGACTATTCTCATACATTACTCTGTACTGGTCCTCGGGTGGCGCTGTGGTATGTGGTGACTATTCTCATACATTACTCTGTACTGGTCCTCGGGGGGCGCTGTGGTATGTGGTGACTATTCTCCTCATACATTACTCTGTACTGGTCCTCGGGGGGTGCTGTGGTATGTGGTGACTATTCTCCTCATACATTACTCTGTACTGGTCCTCGGGGGGCGCTGTGGTATGTGGTGACTATTCTCCTCATACATTACTCTGTACTGGTCCTCGGGGGGGCGCTGTGGTATGTGGTGACTATTCTCATACATTACTCTGTACTGGTCCTCGGGGGGCGCTGTGGTATGTGGTGACTATTCTCCTCATACATTACTCTGTACTGGTCCTCGGGGGGCGCTGTGGTATGTGGTGACTATTCTCCTCATACATTACTCTGTACTGGTCCTCGGGGGGCGCTGTGGTATGTGGTGACTATTCTCCTCATACATTACTCTGTACTGGTCCTCGGGGGGCGCTGTGGTATGTGATGACTATTCTCATACATTACTCTGTACTGGTCCTCGGGGGGCGCTGTGGTATGTGGTGACTATTCTCATACATTACTCTGTACTGGTCCTCGGGGGGCGCTGTGGTATGTGGTGACTATTCTCATACATTACTCTGTACTGGTCCTCGGGGGGCGCTGTGGTATGTGGTGACTATTCTCCTCATACATTACTCTGTACTGGTCCTCGGGGGGCGCTGTGGTATGTGGTGACTATTCTCATACATTACTCTGTACTGGTCCTCGGGGGGCGCTGTGGTATGTGGTGACTATTCTCATACATAACTCTGTACTGGTCCTCGGGGGGCGCTGTGGTATGTGGTGACTATTCTTCTCATACATTACTCTGTACTGGTCCTCGGGGGGCGCTGTGGTATGTGGTGACTATTATCCTCATACATTACTCTGTACTGGTCCTCGGGGGGCGCTGTGGTATGTGTTGACTATTCTCATACATTACTCTGTACTGGTCCTCGGGGGGCGCTGTGGTATGTGGTGACTATTCTCACACATTACTCTGTACTGGTCCTCGAGGGGCGCTGTGGTATGTGGTGACTATTCTCATACATTACTCTGTACTGGTCCTCGGGGGGCGCTGTGGTATGTGGTGACTATTCTCATACATTACTCTGTACTGGTCCTCGGGGGGCGCTGTGGTATGTGGTGACTATTCTCCTCATACATTACTCTGTACTGGTCCTCGGGGGTCGCTGTGGTATGTGGTGACTATTCTCCTCATACATTACTCTGTACTGGTCCTCGGGGGGCGCTGTGGTATGTGGTGACTATTCTCCTCATACATTACTCTGTACTGGTCCTCGGGGGGCGCTGTGGTATGTGGTGACTATTCTCATACATTACTCTGTACTGGTCCTCGGGGGGCGCTGTGGTATGTGGTGACTATTCTCCTCATACATTACTCTGTACTGGTCCTCGGGGGGCGCAGTGGTATGTGGTGACTATTCTCATACATTACTCTGTACTGGTCCTCGGGGGGCGCTGTGGTATGTGGTGACTATTCTCATACATTACTCTGTACTGGTCCTCGGGGGGCGCTGTGGTATGTGGTGACTATTCTCATACATTACTCTGTACTGGTCCTCGGGGGGCGCTGTGGTATGTGGTGACTATTCTCATACATTACTCTGTACTGGTCCTCGGGGGGCGCTGTGGTATGTGGTGACTATTCTCATACATTACTCTGTACTGGTCCTCGGGGGGCGCTGTGGTATGTGGTGACTATTCTTCTCATACATTACTCTGTACTGGTCCTCGGGGGGCGCTGTGGTATGTGGTGACTATTATCCTCATACATTACTCTGTACTGGTCCTCGGGGGGGCGCTGTGGTATGTGTTGACTATTCTCATACATTACTCTGTACTGGTCCTCGGGGGGCGCTGTGGTATGTGGTGACTATTCTCACACATTACTCTGTACTGGTCCTCGAGGGGCGCTGTGGTATGTGGTGACTATTCTCCTCATACATTACTCTGTACTGGTCCTCGGGGGGCGCTGTGGTATGTGATGACTATTCTCATACATTACTCTGTACTGGTCCTCGGAGGCGCTGTGGTATGTGGTGACTATTCTCATACATTACTCTGTACTGCTCCTCGGGGGGCGCTGTGGTATGTGGTGACTATTCTCCTCATACATTACTCTGTACTGCTCCTCGGGGGGCGCTGTGGTATGTGGTGACTATTCTCATACATTACTCTGTACTGGTCCTCGGGGGGCGCTGTGGTATGTGGTGACTATTCTCATACATTACTCTGTACTGGTCCTCGGGGGCGCTGTGGTATGTGGTGACTATTCTCATACATTACTCTGTACTGGTCCTCGGAGGCGCTGTGGTATGTGGTGACTATTCTCATACATTACTCTGTACTGGTCCTCGGGGGGCGCTGTGGTATGTGGTGACTATTCTCCTCATACATTACTCTATACTGGTCCTCGGGGGGGCGCTGTGGTATGTGGTGACTATTCTCATACATTACTCTGTACTGGTCCTCGGGGGGCGCTGTGGTATGTGGTGACTATTCTCATACATTACTCTGTACTGGTCCTCGGGGGGCGCTGTGGTATGTGGTGACTATTCTCATACATTACTCTGTACTGGTCCTCGGGGGGCGCTGTGGTATGTGATGACTATTCTTTTATACATTACTCTGTACTGGTCCTCGGGGGGCGCTGTGGTATGTGATGACTATTCTTTTATACATTACTCTGTAATGGTCCTCGGGGGGCGCTGTGGTATGTGGTGACTATTCTCATACATTACTCTGTACTGGTCCTCGGGGGGCGCTGTGGTATGTGGTGACTATTCTTATACATTACTCTGTACTGGTCCTCAGGGGGGCGCTGTGGTATGTGGTGACTATTCTCATACATTACTCTGTACTGGTCCTCGGGGGGCGCTGTGGTATGTGGTGACTATTCTCCTCATACATTACTCTGTACTGGTCCTCGGGGGGCGCTGTGGTATGTGGTGACTATTCTCCTCATACATTACTCTTTACTGGTCCTCGGGGGGGCGCTGTGGTATGTGGTGACTATTCTCCTCATACATTACTCTGTACTGGTCCTCGGGGGGCGCTGTGGTATGTGGTGACTATTCTCATACATTACTCTGTACTGGTCCTCGGGGGGCGCTGTGGTATGTGATGACTATTCTTTTATACATTACTCTGTACTGGTCCTCGGGGGGCGCTGTGGTATGTGATGACTATTCTTTTATACATTACTCTGTAATGGTCCTCGGGGGGCGCTGTGGTATGTGGTGACTATTCTCATACATTACTCTGTACTGGTCCTCGGGGGGCGCTGTGGTATGTGGTGACTATTCTCCTCATACATTACTCTGTACTGGTCCTCGGGGGGCGCTGTGGTATGTGGTGACTATTCTCATACATTACTCTGTACTGGTCCTCGGGGGGCGCTGTGGTATGTGGTGACTATTCTCCTCATACATTACTCTGTACTGGTCCTCGGGGGGGCGCTGTGGTATGTGGTGACTATTCTTCTCATACATTACTCTGTACTGGTCCTCGGGGGGCGCTGTGGTATGTGGTGACTATTATCCTCATACATTACTCTGTACTGGTCCTCGGGGGGCGCTGTGGTATGTGGTGACTATTCTCATACATTACTCTGTACTGGTCCTCGGGGGGCGCTGTGGTATGTGGTGACTATTCTCCTCATACATTACTCTGTACTGGTCCTCGGGGGGCGCTGTGGTATGTGGTGACTATTATCCTCATACATTACTCTGTACTGGTCCTCGGGGGGCGCTGTGGTATGTGTTGACTATTCTCATACATTACTCTGTACTGGTCCTCGGGGGGGCGCTGTGGTATGTGGTGACTATTCTTCTCATACATTACTCTGTCCTGGTCCTCGGGGGGCGCTGTGGTATGTGGTGACTATTATCCTCATACATTACTCTGTACTGGTCCTCGGGGGGGCGCTGTGGTATGTGTTGACTATTCTCATACATTACTCTGTACTGGTCCTCGGGGGGCGCTGTGGTATGTGGTGACTATTCTCACACATTACTCTGTACTGGTCCTCGAGGGGGCGCTGTGGTATGTGTTGACTATTCTCATACATTACTCTGTACTGGTCCTCGGGGGGCGCTGTGGTATGTGGTGACTATTCTCATACATTACTCTGTACTGGTCCTCGGGGGGCGCTGTGGTATGTGGTGACTATTCTCCTCATACATTACTCTGTACTGGTCCTCGGGGGGCGCTGTGGTATGTGGTGACTATTCTCCTCATACATTACTCTGTACTGGTCCTCGGGGGGCGCTGTGGTATGTGGTGACTATTCTCCTCATACATTACTCTGTACTGGTCCTCGGGGGGCGCTGTGGTATGTGGTGACTATTCTCATACATTACTCTGTACTGGTCCTCGGGGGGCGCTGTGGTATGTGGTGACTATTCTCATACATTACTCTGTACTGGTCCTCGGGGGGCGCTGTGGTATGTGGTGACTATTCTCATACATTACTCTGTACTGGTCCTCGGGGGGCGCTGTGGTATGTGGTGACTATTCTCATACATTACTCTGTACTGGTCCTCGGGGGGCGCTGTGGTATGTGGTGACTATTCTCATACATTACTCTGTACTGGTCCTCGGGGGGCGCTGTGGTATGTGGTGACTATTCTCATACATTACTCTGTACTGGTCCTCGGGGGGCGCTGTGGTATGTGGTGACTATTCTTCTCATACATTACTGTGTACTGGTCCTCGGGGGGCGCTGTGGTATGTGGTGACTATTCTTCTCATACATTACTCTGTACTGGTCCTCGGGGGGCGCTGTGGTATGTGGTGACTATTATCCTCATACATTACTCTGTACTGGTCCTCGGGGGGCGCTGTGGTATGTGGTGACTATTCTCATACATTACTCTGTACTGGTCCTCGGGGGGCGCTGTGGTATGTGGTGACTATTCTCACACATTACTCTGTACTGGTCCTCGAGGGGCGCTGTGGTATGTGGTGACTATTCTCCTCATACATTACTCTGTACTGGTCCTCGGGAGGCGCTGTGGTATGTGGTGACTATTCTCATACATTACTCTGTACTGGTCCTCGGGGGGCGCTGTGGTATGTGGTGACTATTCTCATACATTACTCTGTACTGGTCCTCGGGGGGCGCTGTGGTATGTGGTGACTATTCTCATACATTACTCTGTACTGGTCCTCGGGGGGCGCTGTGGTATGTGGTGACTATTCTCCTCATACATTACTCTGTACTGGTCCTCGGGGGGCGCTGTGGTATGTGGTGACTATTCTCATACATTACTCTGTACTGGTCCTCGGGGGGCGCTGTGGTATGTGGTGACTATTCTCCTCATACATTACTCTGTACTGGTCCTCGGGGGGCGCTGTGGTATGTGGTGACTATTCTCCTCATACATTACTCTGTACTGGTCCTCGGGGGGGCGCTGTGGTATGTGGTGACTATTCTTCTCATACATTACTCTGTACTGGTCCTCGGGGGGCGCTGTGGTATGTGGTGACTATTATCCTCATACATTACTCTGTACTGGTCCTCGGGGGGCGCTGTGGTATGTGGTGACTATTCTCATACATTACTCTGTACTGGTCCTCGGGGGGGCGCTGTGGTATGTGGTGACTATTCTCATACATTACTCTGTACTGGTCCTCGGGGGGCGCTGTGGTATGTGGTGACTATTCTCACACATTACTCTGTACTGGTCCTCGAGGGGCGCTGTGGTATGTGGTGACTATTCTCATACATTACTCTGTACTGGTCCTCGGGGGGCGCTGTGGTATGTGGTGACTATTCTCATACATTACTCTGTACTGGTCCTCGGGGGGCGCTGTGGTATGTGGTGACTATTCTCCTCATACATTACTCTGTACTGGTCCTCGGGGGGCGCTGTGGTATGTGGTGACTATTCTCCTCATACATTACTCTGTACTGGTCCTCGGGGGGCGCTGTGGTATGTGGTGACTATTCTCATACATTACTCTGTACTGGTCCTCGGGGGGCGCTGTGGTATGTGGTGACTATTCTCATACATTACTCTGTACTGGTCCTCGGGGGGCGCTGTGGTATGTGGTGACTATTCTCATACATTACTCTGTACTGGTCCTCGGGGGGCGCTGTGGTATGTGGTGACTATTCTCATACATTACTCTGTACTGGTCCTCGGGGGGCGCTGTGGTATGTGGTGACTATTCTCATACATTACTCTGTACTGGTCCTCGGGGGGCGCTGTGGTATGTGGTGACTATTCTCATACATTACTCTGTACTGGTCCTCGGGGGGCGCTGTGGTATGTGGTGACTATTCTTCTCATACATTACTCTGTACTGGTCCTCGGGGGGCGCTGTGGTATGTGGTGACTATTCTTCTCATACATTACTCTGTACTGGTCCTCGGGGGGCGCTGTGGTATGTGGTGACTATTATCCTCATACATTACTCTGTACTGGTCCTCGGGGGGCGCTGTGGTATGTGGTGACTATTCTCATACATTACTCTGTACTGGTCCTCGGGGGGCGCTGTGGTATGTGGTGACTATTCTCACACATTACTCTGTACTGGTCCTCGAGGGGCGCTGTGGTATGTGGTGACTATTCTCCTCATACATTACTCTGTACTGGTCCTCGGGGGGCGCTGTGGTATGTGGTGACTATTCTCATACATTACTCTGTACTGGTCCTCGGGGGGCGCTGTGGTATGTGGTGACTATTCTCCTCATACATTACTCTGTACTGGTCCTCGGGGGGCGCTGTGGTATGTGGTGACTATTCTTCTCATACATTACTCTGTACTGGTCCTCGGGGGGCGCTGTGGTGACTATTCTCATACATTACTATGTACTGGTCCTCGGGGGGCGCTGTGGTATGTGGTGACTATTCTCATACATTACTCTGTACTGGTCCTCGGGGGGCGCTGTGGTATGTGGTGACTATTCTCATACATTACTCTGTACTGGTCCTCGGGGGGCGCTGTGGTATGTGGTGACTATTCTCATACATTACTCTGTACTGGTCCTCGGGGGGCGCTGTGGTATGTGATGACTATTCTCATACATTACTCTGTACTGGTCCTCGGGGGGCGCTGTGGTATGTGGTGACTATTCTCATACATTACTCTGTACTGGTCCTCGGGGGGCGCTGTGGTATGTGGTGACTATTCTCACACATTACTCTGTACTGGTCCTCGAGGGGCGTTGTGGTAAGTGGTGACTATTCTCATACATTACTCTGTACTGGTCCTCGGGGGCGCTGTGGTATGTGGTGACTATTCTCCTCATACATTACTCTGTACTGGTCCTCGGGGGGCGCTGTGGTATGTGGTGACTATTCTTTTATACATTACTCTGTACTGGTCCTCGGGGGGCGCTGTGGTATGTGATGACTATTCTTTTATACATTACTCTGTACTGGTCCTCGGGGGGCGCTGTGGTATGTGGTGACTATTCTCATACATTACTCTGTACTGGTCCTCGGGGGGCGCTGTGGTATGTGGTGACTATTCTCCTCATACATTACTCTGTACTGGTCCTCGGGGGGCGCTGTGGTATGTGGTGACTATTCTCATACATTACTCTGTACTGGTCCTCGGGGGGCGCTGTGGTATGTGGTGACTATTCTCATACATTACTCTGTACTGGTCCTCGGGGGGCGCTGTGGTATGTGGTGACTATTCTCATACATTACTCTGTACTGGTCCTCGGGGGGAGCTGTGGTATGTGGTGACTATTCTCATACATTACTCTGTACTGGTCCTCGGAGGCGCTGTGGTATGTGGTGACTATTCTCATACATTACTCTGTACTGGTCCTCGGGGGGCGCTGTGGTATGTGGTGACTATTCTCATACATTACTCTGTACTGGTCCTCGGGGGGCGCTGTGGTATGTGGTGACTATTCTCATACATTACTCTGTACTGGTCCTCGGGGGGAGCTGTGGTATGTGGTGACTATTCTCATACATTACTCTGTACTGGTCCTCGGGGGGCGCTGTGGTATGTGGTGACTATTCTCATACATTACTCTGTACTGGTCCTCGGGGGGCGCTGTGGTATGTGGTGACTATTCTCATACATAACTCTGTACTGGTCCTCGGGGGGCGCTGTGGTATGTGGTGACTATTCTCCTCATACATTACTCTGTACTGGTCCTCGGGGGGCGCTGTGGTATGTGGTGACTATTCTCATACATTACTCTGTACTGGTCCTCGGGGGCGCTGTGGTATGTGGTGACTATTCTCATACATTACTCTGTACTGGTCCTCGGGGGGCGCTGTGGTATGTGGTGACTATTCTCATACATTACTCTGTACTGGTCCTCGGGGGGCGCTGTGGTATGTGGTGACTATTCTCCTCAAACATTACTCTGTACTGGTCCTCGGGGGCGCTGTGGTATGTGGTGACTATTCTCATACATTACTCTGTACTGGTCCTCGGGGGGCGCTGTGGTATGTGATGACTATTCTTTTATACATTACTCTGTACTGGTCCTCGGGGGGCGCTGTGGTATGTGATGACTATTCTCATACATTACTCTGTACTGGTCCTCGGGGGGCGCTGTGGTATGTGATGACTATTCTTTTATACATTACTCTGTACTGGTCCTCGGGGGGCGCTGTGGTATGTGATGACTATTCTCATACATTACTCTGTACTGGTCCTCGGGGGGCGCTGTGGTATGTGGTGACTATTCTCATACATTACTCTGTACTGGTCCTCGGGGGGCGCTGTGGTATGTGGTGACTATTCTCATACATTACTCTGTACTGGTCCTCGGGGGGCGCTGTGGTATGTGGTGACTATTCTCATACATTACTCTGTACTGGTCCTCGGGGGGCGCTGTGGTATGTGGTGACTATTCTCCTCATACATTACTCTGTACTGGTCCTCGGGGGGCGCTGTGGTATGTGGTGACTATTCCCATACATTACTCTGTACTGGTCCTCGGGGGGCGCTGTGGTATGTGGTGACTATTCTCCTCATACACAACTCTGTACTGGTCCTCGGGGGGCGCTGTGGTATGTGGTGACTATTCTCATACATTACTCTGTACTGGTCCTCGGGGGGCGCTGTGGTATGTGGTGACTATTCTCCTCATACATTACTCTGTACTGGTCCTCGGGGGGCGCTGTGGTATGTGGTGACTATTCTCATACATTACTCTGTACTGGTCCTCGGGGGGCGCTGTGGTATGTGGTGACTATTCTCATACATTACTCTGTACTGGTCCTCGGGGGGCGCTGTGGTATGTGGTGACTATTCTCCTCATACATTACTCTTTACTGGTCCTCGGGGGGGCGCTGTGGTATGTGGTGACTATTCTCCTCATACATTACTCTGTACTGGTCCTCGGGGGGCGCTGTGGTATGTGGTGACTATTCTCATACATTACTCTGTACTGGTCCTCGGGGGGCGCTGTGGTATGTGATGACTATTCTTTTATACATTACTCTGTACTGGTCCTCGGGGGGCGCTGTGGTATGTGGTGACTATTCTCATACATTACTCTGTACTGGTCCTCGGGGGGCGCTGTGGTATGTGGTGACTATTCTTATACATTACTCTGTACTGGTCCTCAGGGGGGCGCTGTGGTATGTGGTGACTATTCTCATACATTACTCTGTACTGGTCCTCGGGGGGCGCTGTGGTATGTGGTGAATATTATCATACATTACTCTGTACTGGTCCTCGGGGGGCGCTGTGGTATGTAGTGACTATTCTTATACATTACTCTGTACTGGTCCTCAGGGGGGCGCTGTGGTATGTGGTGACTATTCTCATACATTACTCTGTACTGGTCCTCGGGGGGCGCTGTGGTATGTGGTGACTATTCTTATACATTACTCTGTACTGGTCCTCGGGGGGCTCTGTGGTATGTGGTGACTATTCTCATACATTACTCTGTACTGGTCCTCGGGGGGCGCTGTGGTATGTGGTGACTATTCTCATACATTACTCTGTACTGGTCCTTGGGGGGCGCTGTGGTATGTGGTGACTATTCTCATACATTACTCTGTACTGGTCCTCGGGGGGCGCTGTGGTATGTGGTGACTATTCTCATACATTACTCTGTACTGGTCCTCGGGGGGCGCTGTGGTATGTGGTGACTATTCTCCTCATACATTACTCTGTACTGGTCCTCGGGGGGCGCTGTGGTATGTGGTGACTATTCCCATACATTACTCTGTACTGGTCCTCGGGGGGCGCTGTGGTATGTGGTGACTATTCTCCTCATACACAACTCTGTACTGGTCCTCGGGGGGCGCTGTGGTATGTGGTGACTATTCTCATACATTACTCTGTACTGGTCCTCGGGGGGCGCTGTGGTATGTGGTGACTATTCTCCTCATACATTACTCTGTACTGGTCCTCGGGGGGCGCTGTGGTATGTGGTGACTATTCTCATACATTACTCTGTACTGGTCCTCGGGGGGCGCTGTGGTATGTGGTGACTATTCTCATACATTACTCTGTACTGGTCCTCGGGGGGCGCTGAGGTATGTGATGACTATTCTCCTCATACATTACTCTGTACTGGTCCTCAGGGGGCGCTGTGGTATGTGATGACTATTCTCATACATTACTCTGTACTGGTCCTCGGGGGGCGCTGTGGTATGTGGTGACTATTCTCCTCATACATTACTCTTTACTGGTCCTCGGGGGGGCGCTGTGGTATGTGGTGACTATTCTCCTCATACATTACTCTGTACTGGTCCTCGGGGGGCGCTGTGGTATGTGGTGACTATTCTCATACATTACTCTGTACTGGTCCTCGGGGGGCGCTGTGGTATGTGGTGACTATTCTCATACATTACACTGTACTGGTCCTCGGGGGGCGCTGTGGTATGTGATGACTATTCTCCTCATACATTACTCTGTACTGGTCCTCGGGGGGCGCTGTGATATGTGGTGACTATTCTCATACATTACTCTGTACTGGCCCTCGGGGGGCGCTGTGGTATGTGGTGACTATTCTCCTCATACATTACTCTGTACTGGTCCTCGGGGGGCGCTGTGGTATGTGGTGACTATTCTCCTCATACATTACTCTGTACTTGTCCTCGGGGGGCGCTGTGGTATGTGGTGACTATTCTCATACATTACTCTGTACTGGTCCTCGGGGGGCGCTGTGGTATGTGGTGACTATTCTCATACATTACTCTGCACTGGTCCTCGGGGGGCGCTGTGGTATGTGATGACTATTCTCCTCATACATTACTCTGTACTGGTCCTCAGGGGGCGCTGTGGTATGTGATGACTATTCTTATACATTACCCTGTACTGGTCCTCGGGGGGCGCTGTGGTATGTGGTGACTATTCTCCTCATACATTACTCTGTACTGGTCCTCGGGGGGCTCTGTGGTATGTGATGACTATTCTCCTCATACATTACTCTGTACTGGTCCTCGGGGGGCTCTGTGGTATGTGGTGACTATTCTCATACATTACTCTGTACTGGTCCTCGGGGGGCGCTGTGGTATGTGGTGACTATTCTCATACATTACTCTGTACTGCTCCTCGGGGGGCGCTGTGGTATGTGGTGACTATTCTCATACATTACTCTGTACTGGTCCTCGGGGGGCGCTGTGGTATGTGGTGACTATTCTCATACATTACTCTGTACTGGTCCTCGGGGGGCTCTGTGGTATGTGGTGACTATTCTCATACATTACTCTGTACTGGTCCTCGGGGGGCGCTGTTGTATGTGGTGACTATTCTCATACATTACTCTGTACTGGTCCTCGGGGGGCGCTGTGGTGTGTGGTGACTATTCTCCTCATACATTACTCTGTACTGGTCCTCGGGGAGCGCTGTGGTATGTGGTGACTATTCTCCTCATACATTACTCTGTACTGGTCCTCGGGGGGCGCTGTGGTATGTGATGACTATTCTCCTCATACATTACCCTGTACTGGTCCTCGGGGAACGCTGTGGTATGTGGTGACTATTCTCATACATTACTCTGTACTGGTCTTCGGGGGGCGCTGTGGTATGTGGTGACTATTCTCATACATTACTCTGTACTGGTCCTCGGGGGGCGCTGTGGTATGTGGTGACTATTCTCATACATTACTCTGTACTGGTCCTCGGGGGGCGCTGTGGTATGTGGTGACTATTCTCCTCATACATTACTCTGTACTGGTCCTCGGGGGGCGCTGTGGTATGTGGTGACTATTCTCCTCATACATTACTCTGTACTGGTCCTCGGGGGGCGCTGTGGTATGTGGTGACTATTCTCCTCATACATTACTCTGTACTGGTCCTCGGGGGGCGCTGTGGTATGTGATGACTATTCTCATACATTACTCTGTACTGGTCCTCGGGGGGCGCTGTGGTATGTGGTGACTATTCTCATACATTACTCTGTACTGGTCCTCGGGGGGCGCTGTGGTATGTGGTGACTATTCTCATACATTACTCTGTACTGGTCCTCGGGGGGCGCTGTGGTATGTGGTGACTATTCTCATACATTACTCTGTACTGGTCCTCGGGGGGCGCTGTGGTATGTGGTGACTATTCTCATACATTACTCTGTACTGGTCCTCGGGGGGCGCTGTGGTATGTGGTGACTATTCTTCTCATACATTACTCTGTACTGGTCCTCGGGGGGCGCTGTGGTATGTGGTGACTATTATCCTCATACATTACTCTGTACTGGTCCTCGGGGGGCGCTGTGGTATGTGTTGACTATTCTCATACATTACTCTGTACTGGTCCTCGGGGGGCGCTGTGGTATGTGGTGACTATTCTCACACATTACTCTGTACTGGTCCTCGAGGGGCGCTGTGGTATGTGGTGACTATTCTCATACATTACTCTGTACTGGTCCTCGGGGGGCGCTGTGGTATGTGGTGACTATTCTCATACATTACTCTGTACTGGTCCTCGGGGGGCGCTGTGGTATGTGGTGACTATTCTCCTCATACATTACTCTGTACTGGTCCTCGGGGGTCGCTGTGGTATGTGGTGACTATTCTCCTCATACATTACTCTGTACTGGTCCTCGGGGGGCGCTGTGGTATGTGGTGACTATTCTCCTCATACATTACTCTGTACTGGTCCTCGGGGGGCGCTGTGGTATGTGGTGACTATTCTCCTCATACATTACTCTGTACTGGTCCTCGGGGGGCGCTGTGGTATGTGGTGACTATTCTCATACATTACTCTGTACTGGTCCTCGGGGGGCGCTGTGGTATGTGGTGACTATTCTCATACATTACTCTGTACTGGTCCTCGGGGGGCGCTGTGGTATGTGGTGACTATTCTCATACATTACTCTGTACTGGTCCTCGGGGGGCGCTGTGGTATGTGGTGACTATTCTCATACATTACTCTGTACTGGTCCTCGGGGGGCGCTGTGGTATGTGGTGACTATTCTCATACATTACTCTGTACTGGTCCTCGGGGGGCGCTGTGGTATGTGGTGACTATTCTTCTCATACATTACTCTGTACTGGTCCTCGGGGGGCGCTGTGGTATGTGGTGACTATTATCCTCATACATTACTCTGTACTGGTCCTCGGGGGGCGCTGTGGTATGTGTTGACTATTCTCATACATTACTCTGTACTGGTCCTCGGGGGGCGCTGTGGTATGTGGTGACTATTCTCACACATTACTCTGTACTGGTCCTCGAGGGGCGCTGTGGTATGTGGTGACTATTCTCCTCATACATTACTCTGTACTGGTCCTCGGGGGGCGCTGTGGTATGTGATGACTATTCTCATACATTACTCTGTACTGGTCCTCGGAGGCGCTGTGGTATGTGGTGACTATTCTCATACATTACTCTGTACTGCTCCTCGGGGGGCGCTGTGGTATGTGGTGACTATTCTCCTCATACATTACTCTGTACTGCTCCTCGGGGGGCGCTGTGGTATGTGGTGACTATTCTCATACATTACTCTGTACTGGTCCTCGGGGGGCGCTGTGGTATGTGGTGACTATTCTCATACATTACTCTGTACTGGTCCTCGGGGGGCGCTGTGGTATGTGGTGACTATTCTCATACATTACTCTGTACTGGTCCTCGGGGGCGCTGTGGTATGTGGTGACTATTCTCATACATTACTCTGTACTGGTCCTCGGGGGGCGCTGTGGTATGTGGTGACTATTCTCATACATTACTCTGTACTGGTCCTCGGGGGGCGCTGTGGTATGTGGTGACTATTCTCATACATTACTCTGTACTGGTCCTCGGGGGGCGCTGTGGTATGTGGTGACTATTCTCCTCATACATTACTCTGTACTGGTCCTCGGGGGGCGCTGTGGTATGTGGTGACTATTCTCATACATTACTCTGTACTGGTCCTCGGGGGGCGCTGTGGTATGTGGTGACTATTCTCATACATTACTCTGTACTGGTCCTCGGGGGGCGCTGTGGTATGTGGTGACTATTCTCATACATTACTCTGTACTGGTCCTCGGGGGGCGCTGTGGTATGTGATGACTATTCTTTTATACATTACTCTGTACTGGTCCTCGGGGGGCGCTGTGGTATGTGATGACTATTCTTTTATACATTACTCTGTAATGGTCCTCGGGGGGCGCTGTGGTATGTGGTGACTATTCTCATACATTACTCTGTACTGGTCCTCGGGGGGCGCTGTGGTATGTGGTGACTATTCTTATACATTACTCTGTACTGGTCCTCAGGGGGGCGCTGTGGTATGTGGTGACTATTCTCATACATTACTCTGTACTGGTCCTCGGGGGGCGCTGTGGTATGTGGTGACTATTCTCCTCATACATTACTCTGTACTGGTCCTCGGGGGGCGCTGTGGTATGTGGTGACTATTCTCCTCATACATTACTCTGTACTGGTCCTCGGGGGGCGCTGTGGTATGTGGTGACTATTCTCATACATTAGTCTGTACTGGTCCTCGGGGGGCGCTGTGGTATGTGGTGACTATTCTCCTCATACATTACTCTGTACTGGTCCTCGGGGGGCGCTGTGGTATGTGGTGACTATTCTCCTCATACATTACTCTGCACTGGTCCTCGGGGGGCGCTGTGGTATGTGGTGACTATTCTCATACATTACTCTGTACTGGTCCTCGGGGGGCGCTGTGGTATGTGGTGACTATTCTCATACATTACTCTGTACTGGTCCTCGGGGGGCGCTGTGGTATGTGGTGACTATTCTCCTCATACATTACTCTGTACTGGTCCTCGGGGGGCGCTGTGGTATGTGGTGACTATTCTCATACATTACTCTGTACTGGTCCTCGGGGGGCGCTGTGGTATGTGGTGACTATTCTCATACATTACTCTGTACTGGTCCTTGGGGGGCGCTGTGGTATGTGGTGACTATTCTCATACATTACTCTGTACTGGTCCTCGGGGGGGGCTGTGGTATGTGGTGACTATTCTCATACATTACTCTGTACTGGTCCTCGGGGGGCGCTGTGGTATGTGGTGACTATTCTCATACATTACTCTGTACTGGTCCTCGGGGGGCGCTGTGGTATGTGGTGACTATTCTCATACATTACTCTGTACTGGTCCTCGGGGGGCGCTGTGGTATGTGGTGACTATTCTTCTCATACATTACTCTGTACTGGTCCTCGGGGGGCTCTGTGGTATGTGATGACTATTCTCATACATTACTCTGTACTGGTCCTCGGGGGGCGCTGTGGTATGTGGTGACTATTCTCATACATTACTCTGTACTGGTCCTCGGGGGGCGCTGTGGTATGTGGTGACTATTCTCCTCATACATTACTCTGTACTGGTCCTCGGGGGGTGCTGTGGTATGTGATGACTATTCTCATACATTACTCTGTACTGGTCCTCGGGGGGTGCTGTGGTATGTGGTGACTATTATCATACATTACTCTGTACTGGTCCTCGGTGGGCGCTGTGGTATGTGGTGACTATTCTCATACATTACTCTGTACTGGTCCTCGGGGGGCGCTGTGGTATGTGGTGACTATTCTCATACATTACTCTGTACTGGTCCTCGGGGGGCTCTGTGGTATGTGGTGACTATTCTCCTCATACATTACTCTGTACTGGTCCTCGGGTGGCGCTGTGGTATGTGGTGACTATTCTCCTCATACATTACTCTGTACTGGTCCTCGGGGGGCGCTGTGGTATGTGGTGACTATTCTCATACATTACCCTGTACTGGTCCTAGGGGAACGCTGTGGTATGTGGTGACTATTCTCATACATTACTCTGTACTGGTCTTCGGGGGGCGCTGTGGTATGTGGTGACTATTCTCATACATTACTCTGTACTGGTCCTCGGGGGGCGCTGAGGTATGTGGTGACTATTCTCATACATTACTCTGTACTGGTCCTCGGGGGGCGCTGTGGTATGTGGTGACTATTCTCATACATTACTCTGTACTGGTCCTCGGGGGGCGCTGTGGTATGTGGTGACTATTCTCCTCATACATTACTCTGTACTGGTCCTCGGGGGGCGCTGTGGTATGTGGTGACTATTCTTCTCATACATTACTCTGTACTGGTCCTCGGGGGGCGCTGTGGTGACTATTCTCATACATTACTATGTACTGGTCCTCGGGGGGCGCTGTGGTATGTGGTGACTATTCTCATACATTACTCTGTACTGGTCCTCGGGGGGCGCTGTGGTATGTGGTGACTATTCTCATACATTACTCTGTACTGGTCCTCGGGGGGCGCTGTGGTATGTGGTGACTATTCTCATACATTACTCTGTACTGGTCCTCGGGGGGCGCTGTGGTATGTGATGACTATTCTCATACATTACTCTGTACTGGTCCTCGGGGGGCGCTGTGGTATGTGGTGACTATTCTCATACATTACTCTGTACTGGTCCTCGGGGGGCGCTGTGGTATGTGGTGACTATTCTCACACATTACTCTGTACTGGTCCTCGAGGGGCGTTGTGGTAAGTGGTGACTATTCTCATACATTACTCTGTACTGGTCCTCGGGGGGCGCTGTGGTATGTGGTGACTATTCTCCTCATACATTACTCTGTACTGGTCCTCGGGGGGCGCTGTGGTATGTGGTGACTATTCTTTTATACATTACTCTGTACTGGTCCTCGGGGGGCGCTGTGGTATGTGATGACTATTCTTTTATACATTACTCTGTACTGGTCCTCGGGGGGCGCTGTGGTATGTGGTGACTATTCTCATACATTACTCTGTACTGGTCCTCGGGGGGCGCTGTGGTATGTGGTGACTATTCTCCTCATACATTACTCTGTACTGGTCCTCGGGGGGCGCTGTGGTATGTGGTGACTATTCTCATACATTACTCTGTACTGGTCCTCGGGGGGCGCTGTGGTATGTGGTGACTATTCTCATACATTACTCTGTACTGGTCCTCGGGGGGCGCTGTGGTATGTGGTGACTATTCTCATACATTACTCTGTACTGGTCCTCGGGGGGCGCTGTGGTATGTGGTGACTATTCTCATACATTACTCTGTACTGGTCCTCGGGGGGCGCTGTGGTATGTGGTGACTATTCTCATACATTACTCTGTACTGGTCCTTGGGGGGCGCTGTGGTATGTGGTGACTATTCTCATACATTACCCTGTACTGGTCCTCGGGGGGCGCTGTGGTATGTGGTGACTATTCTCATACATTACTCTGTACTGGTCCTCGGGGGGCGCTGTGGTATGTGGTGACTATTCTCATACATTACTCTGTACTGGTCCTCGGGGGGAGCTGTGGTATGTGGTGACTATTCTCATACATTACTCTGTACTGGTCCTCGGAGGCGCTGTGGTATGTGGTGACTATTCTCATACATTACTCTGTACTGGTCCTCGGGGGGCGCTGTGGTATGTGGTGACTATTCTCATACATTACTCTGTACTGGTCCTCGGGGGGCGCTGTGGTATGTGGTGACTATTCTCATACATTACTCTGTACTGGTCCTCGGGGGGAGCTGTGGTATGTGGTGACTATTCTCATACATTACTCTGTACTGGTCCTCGGGGGGCGCTGTGGTATGTGGTGACTATTCTCATACATTACTCTGTACTGGTCCTCGGGGGGCGCTGTGGTATGTGGTGACTATTCTCATACATTACTCTGTACTGGTCCTCGGGGGGCGCTGTGGTATGTGGTGACTATTCTCCTCATACATTACTCTGTACTGGTCCTCGGGGGGCGCTGTGGTATGTGGTGACTATTCTCATACATTACTCTGTACTGGTCCTCGGGGGGCGCTGTGGTATGTGGTGACTATTCTCATACATTACTCTGTACTGGTCCTCGGGGGGCGCTGTGGTATGTGGTGACTATTCTCATACATTACTCTGTACTGGTCCTCGGGGGCGCTGTGGTATGTGATGACTATTCTCATACATTACTCTGTACTGGTCCTCGGGGGGCGCTGTGGTATGTGGTGACTATTCTCATACATTACTCTGTACTGGTCCTCGGGGGGCGCTGTGGTATGTGGTGACTATTCTCATACATTACTCTGTACTGGTCCTCGGGGGGCGCTGTGGTATGTGGTGACTATTCTCATACATTACTCTGTACTGGTCCTCGGGGGGCGCTGTGGTATGTGGTGACTATTCTCCTCAAACATTACTCTGTACTGGTCCTCGGGGGCGCTGTGGTATGTGGTGACTATTCTCATACATTACTCTGTACTGGTCCTCGGGGGGCGCTGTGGTATGTGATGACTATTCTTTTATACATTACTCTGTACTGGTCCTCGGGGGGCGCTGTGGTATGTGATGACTATTCTCATACATTACTCTGTACTGGTCCTCGGGGGGCGCTGTGGTATGTGATGACTATTCTTTTATACATTACTCTGTACTGGTCCTCGGGGGGCGCTGTGGTATGTGGTGACTATTCTCATACATTACTCTGTACTGGTCCTCGGGGGGCGCTGTGGTATGTGGTGACTATTCTTATACATTACTCTGTACTGGTCCTCAGGGGGGCGCTGTGGTATGTGGTGACTATTCTCATACATTACTCTGTACTGGTCCTCGGGGGGCGCTGTGGTATGTGATGACTATTCTCATACATTACTCTGTACTGGTCCTCGGGGGGCGCTGTGGTATGTGGTGACTATTCTCATACATTACTCTGTACTGGTCCTCGGGGGGCGCTGTGGTATGTGGTGACTATTCTCATACATTACTCTGTACTGGTCCTCGGGGGGCGCTGTGGTATGTGGTGACTATTCTCATACATTACTCTGTACTGGTCCTCGGGGGGCGCTGTGGTATGTGGTGACTATTCTCCTCATACATTACTCTGTACTGGTCCTCGGGGGGCGCTGTGGTATGTGGTGACTATTCCCATACATTACTCTGTACTGGTCCTCGGGGGGCGCTGTGGTATGTGGTGACTATTCTCCTCATACACAACTCTGTACTGGTCCTCGGGGGGCGCTGTGGTATGTGGTGACTATTCTCATACATTACTCTGTACTGGTCCTCGGGGGGCGCTGTGGTATGTGGTGACTATTCTCCTCATACACAACTCTGTACTGGTCCTCGGGGGGCGCTGTGGTATGTGGTGACTATTCTCATACATTACTCTGTACTGGTCCTCGGGGGGCGCTGTGGTATGTGGTGACTATTCTCATACATTACTCTGTACTGGTCCTCGGGGGCGCTGTGGTATGTGATGACTATTCTCATACATTACTCTGTACTGGTCCTCGGGGGGCGCTGTGGTATGTGGTGACTATTCTCATACATTACTCTGTACTGGTCCTCGGGGGGCGCTGTGGTATGTGGTGACTATTCTCATACATTACTCTGTACTGGTCCTCGGGGGGCGCTGAGGTATGTGATGACTATTCTCCTCATACATTACTCTGTACTGGTCCTCGGGGGGCGCTGTGGTATGTGGTGACTATTCTCATACATTACTCTGTACTGGTCCTCGGGGGGCGCTGTGGTATGTGGTGACTATTCTCCTCATACATTACTCTTTACTGGTCCTCGGGGGGGCGCTGTGGTATGTGGTGACTATTCTCCTCATACATTACTCTGTACTGGTCCTCGGGGGGCGCTGTGGTATGTGGTGACTATTCTCATACATTACTCTGTACTGGTCCTCGGGGGGCGCTGTGGTATGTGATGACTATTCTTTTATACATTACTCTGTACTGGTCCTCGGGGGGCGCTGTGGTATGTGGTGACTATTCTCATACATTACTCTGTACTGGTCCTCGGGGGGCGCTGTGGTATGTGGTGACTATTCTTATACATTACTCTGTACTGGTCCTCAGGGGGGCGCTGTGGTATGTGGTGACTATTCTCATACATTACTCTGTACTGGTCCTCGGGGGGCGCTGTGGTATGTGGTGACTATTCTTATACATTACTCTGTACTGGTCCTCAGGGGGGCGCTGTGGTATGTGGTGACTATTCTCATACATTACTCTGTACTGGTCCTCGGGGGGCGCTGTGGTATGTGGTGACTATTCTTATACATTACTCTGTACTGGTCCTCGGGGGGCTCTGTGGTATGTGGTGACTATTCTCATACATTACTCTGTACTGGTCCTCGGGGGGCGCTGTGGTATGTGGTGACTATTCTCATACATTACTCTGTACTGGTCCTCGGGGGGCGCTGTGGTATGTGGTGACTATTCTCATACATTACTCTGTACTGGTCCTCGGGGGGCGCTGTGGTATGTGGTGACTATTCTCATACATTACTCTGTACTGGTCCTCGGGGGGCGCTGTGGTATGTGGTGACTATTCTCCTCATACATTACTCTGTACTGGTCCTCGGGGGGCGCTGTGGTATGTGGTGACTATTCCCATACATTACTCTGTACTGGTCCTCGGGGGGCGCTGTGGTATGTGGTGACTATTCTCCTCATACACAACTCTGTACTGGTCCTCGGGGGGCGCTGTGGTATGTGGTGACTATTCTCATACATTACTCTGTACTGGTCCTCGGGGGGCGCTGTGGTATGTGGTGACTATTCTCCTCATACATTACTCTGTACTGGTCCTCGGGGGGCGCTGTGGTATGTGGTGACTATTCTCATACATTACTCTGTACTGGTCCTCGGGGGGCGCTGTGGTATGTGGTGACTATTCTCATACATTACTCTGTACTGGTCCTCGGGGGGCGCTGAGGTATGTGATGACTATTCTCCTCATACATTACTCTGTACTGGTCCTCAGGGGGCGCTGTGGTATGTGATGACTATTCTCATACATTACTCTGTACTGGTCCTCGGGGGGCGCTGTGGTATGTGGTGACTATTCTCCTCATACATTACTCTTTACTGGTCCTCGGGGGGGCGCTGTGGTATGTGGTGACTATTCTCCTCATACATTACTCTGTACTGGTCCTCGGGGGGCGCTGTGGTATGTGGTGACTATTCTCATACATTACTCTGTACTGGTCCTCGGGGGGCGCTGTGGTATGTGGTGACTATTCTCATACATTACACTGTACTGGTCCTCGGGGGGCGCTGTGGTATGTGATGACTATTCTCCTCATACATTACTCTGTACTGGTCCTCGGGGGGCGCTGTGATATGTGGTGACTATTCTCATACATTACTCTGTACTGGCCCTCGGGGGGCGCTGTGGTATGTGGTGACTATTCTCCTCATACATTACTCTGTACTGGTCCTCGGGGGGCGCTGTGGTATGTGGTGACTATTCTCCTCATACATTACTCTGTACTTGTCCTCGGGGGGCGCTGTGGTATGTGGTGACTATTCTCATACATTACTCTGTACTGGTCCTCGGGGGGCGCTGTGGTATGTGGTGACTATTCTCATACATTACTCTGCACTGGTCCTCGGGGGGCGCTGTGGTATGTGATGACTATTCTCCTCATACATTACTCTGTACTGGTCCTCAGGGGGCGCTGTGGTATGTGATGACTATTCTTATACATTACCCTGTACTGGTCCTCGGGGGGCGCTGTGGTATGTGGTGACTATTCTCCTCATACATTACTCTGTACTGGTCCTCGGGGGGCTCTGTGGTATGTGATGACTATTCTCCTCATACATTACTCTGTACTGGTCCTCGGGGGGCTCTGTGGTATGTGGTGACTATTCTCATACATTACTCTGTACTGGTCCTCGGGGGGCGCTGTGGTATGTGGTGACTATTCTCATACATTACTCTGTACTGCTCCTCGGGGGGCGCTGTGGTATGTGGTGACTATTCTCATACATTACTCTGTACTGGTCCTCGGGGGGCGCTGTGGTATGTGGTGACTATTCTCATACATTACTCTGTACTGGTCCTCGGGGGGCGCTGTGGTATGTGGTGACTATTCTCATACATTACTCTGTACTGGTCCTCGGGGGGCGCTGAGGTATGTGATGACTATTCTCCTCATACATTACTCTGTACTGGTCCTCAGGGGGCGCTGTGGTATGTGATGACTATTCTCATACATTACTCTGTACTGGTCCTCAGGGGGCGCTGTGGTATGTGATGACTATTCTCATACATTACTCTGTACTGGTCCTCGGGGGGCGCTGTGGTATGTGGTGACTATTCTCCTCATACATTACTCTTTACTGGTCCTCGGGGGGGCGCTGTGGTATGTGGTGACTATTCTCCTCATACATTACTCTGTACTGGTCCTCGGGGGGCGCTGTGGTATGTGGTGACTATTCTCATACATTACTCTGTACTGGTCCTCGGGGGGCGCTGTGGTATGTGGTGACTATTCTCATACATTACACTGTACTGGTCCTCGGGGGGCGCTGTGGTATGTGATGACTATTCTCCTCATACATTACTCTGTACTGGTCCTCGGGGGGCGCTGTGATATGTGGTGACTATTCTCATACATTACTCTGTACTGGCCCTCGGGGGGCGCTGTGGTATGTGGTGACTATTCTCCTCATACATTACTCTGTACTGGTCCTCGGGGGGCGCTGTGGTATGTGGTGACTATTCTCCTCATACATTACTCTGTACTTGTCCTCGGGGGGCGCTGTGGTATGTGGTGACTATTCTCATACATTACTCTGTACTGGTCCTCGGGGGGCGCTGTGGTATGTGGTGACTATTCTCATACATTACTCTGCACTGGTCCTCGGGGGGCGCTGTGGTATGTGATGACTATTCTCCTCATACATTACTCTGTACTGGTCCTCAGGGGGCGCTGTGGTATGTGATGACTATTCTCCTCATACATTACTCTGTACTGGTCCTCGGGGGGCTCTGTGGTATGTGATGACTATTCTCCTCATACATTACTCTGTACTGGTCCTCGGGGGGCTCTGTGGTATGTGGTGACTATTCTCATACATTACTCTGTACTGGTCCTCGGGGGGCGCTGTGGTATGTGGTGACTATTCTCATACATTACTCTGTACTGCTCCTCGGGGGGCGCTGTGGTATGTGGTGACTATTCTCATACATTACTCTGTACTGGTCCTCGGGGGGCGCTGTGGTATGTGGTGACTATTCTCATACATTACTCTGTACTGGTCCTCGGGGGGCGCTGTGGTATGTGGTGACTATTCTCATACATTACTCTGTACTGGTCCTCGGGGGGCGCTGAGGTATGTGATGACTATTCTCCTCATACATTACTCTGTACTGGTCCTCAGGGGGCGCTGTGGTATGTGATGACTATTCTCATACATTACTCTGTACTGGTCCTCGGGGGGCGCTGTGGTATGTGGTGACTATTCTCCTCATACATTACTCTTTACTGGTCCTCGGGGGGGCGCTGTGGTATGTGGTGACTATTCTCCTCATACATTACTCTGTACTGGTCCTCGGGGGGCGCTGTGGTATGTGGTGACTATTCTCATACATTACTCTGTACTGGTCCTCGGGGGGCGCTGTGGTATGTGGTGACTATTCTCATACATTACACTGTACTGGTCCTCGGGGGGCGCTGTGGTATGTGATGACTATTCTCCTCATACATTACTCTGTACTGGTCCTCGGGGGGCGCTGTGATATGTGGTGACTATTCTCATACATTACTCTGTACTGGCCCTCGGGGGGCGCTGTGGTATGTGGTGACTATTCTCCTCATACATTACTCTGTACTGGTCCTCGGGGGGCGCTGTGGTATGTGGTGACTATTCTCCTCATACATTACTCTGTACTTGTCCTCGGGGGGCGCTGTGGTATGTGGTGACTATTCTCATACATTACTCTGTACTGGTCCTCGGGGGGCGCTGTGGTATGTGGTGACTATTCTCATACATTACTCTGCACTGGTCCTCGGGGGGCGCTGTGGTATGTGATGACTATTCTCCTCATACATTACTCTGTACTGGTCCTCAGGGGGCGCTGTGGTATGTGATGACTATTCTTATACATTACCCTGTACTGGTCCTCGGGGGGCGCTGTGGTATGTGGTGACTATTCTCCTCATACATTACTCTGTACTGGTCCTCGGGGGGCTCTGTGGTATGTGATGACTATTCTCCTCATACATTACTCTGTACTGGTCCTCGGGGGGCTCTGTGGTATGTGGTGACTATTCTCATACATTACTCTGTACTGGTCCTCGGGGGGCGCTGTGGTATGTGGTGACTATTCTCATACATTACTCTGTACTGCTCCTCGGGGGGCGCTGTGGTATGTGGTGACTATTCTCATACATTACTCTGTACTGGTCCTCGGGGGGCGCTGTGGTATGTGGTGACTATTCTCATACATTACTCTGTACTGGTCCTCGGGGGGCTCTGTGGTATGTGGTGACTATTCTCATACATTACTCTGTACTGGTCCTCGGGGGGCGCTGTTGTATGTGGTGACTATTCTCATACATTACTCTGTACTGGTCCTCGGGGGGCGCTGTGGTGTGTGGTGACTATTCTCCTCATACATTACTCTGTACTGGTCCTCGGGGAGCGCTGTGGTATGTGGTGACTATTCTCCTCATACATTACTCTGTACTGGTCCTCGGGGGGCGCTGTGGTATGTGATGACTATTCTCCTCATACATTACCCTGTACTGGTCCTCGGGGAACGCTGTGGTATGTGGTGACTATTCTCATACATTACTCTGTACTGGTCTTCGGGGGGCGCTGTGGTATGTGGTGACTATTCTCATACATTACTCTGTACTGGTCCTCGGGGGGCGCTGTGGTATGTGGTGACTATTCTCATACATTACTCTGTACTGGTCCTCGGGGGGCGCTGTGGTATGTGGTGACTATTCTCATACATTACTCTGTACTGGTCCTCGGGGGGCGCTGTGGTATGTGGTGACTATTCTCCTCATACATTACTCTGTACTGGTCCTCGGGGGGTGCTGTGGTATGTGGTGACTATTCTCCTCATACATTTCTCTGTACTGGTCCTCGGGGGGCGCTGTGGTATGTGGTGACTATTCTCCTCATACATTACTCTGTACTGGTCCTCGGGGGGGCGCTGTGGTATGTGGTGACTATTCTCATACATTACTCTGTACTGGTCCTCGGGGGGCGCTGTGGTATGTGGTGACTATTCTCCTCATACATTACTCTGTACTGGTCCTCGGGGGGCGCTGTGGTATGTGGTGACTATTCTCCTCATACATTACTCTGTACTGGTCCTCGGGGGGCGCTGTGGTATGTGGTGACTATTCTCCTCATACATTACTCTGTACTGGTCCTCGGGGGGCGCTGTGGTATGTGATGACTATTCTCATACATTACTCTGTACTGGTCCTCGGGGGGCGCTGTGGTATGTGGTGACTATTCTCATACATTACTCTGTACTGGTCCTCGGGGGGCGCTGTGGTATGTGGTGACTATTCTCATACATTACTCTGTACTGGTCCTCGGGGGGCGCTGTGGTATGTGGTGACTATTCTCATACATTACTCTGTACTGGTCCTCGGGGGGCGCTGTGGTATGTGGTGACTATTCTCATACATTACTCTGTACTGGTCCTCGGGGGGCGCTGTGGTATGTGGTGACTATTCTTCTCATACATTACTCTGTACTGGTCCTCGGGGGGCGCTGTGGTATGTGGTGACTATTATCCTCATACATTACTCTGTACTGGTCCTCGGGGGGCGCTGTGGTATGTGGTGACTATTCTCACACATTACTCTGTACTGGTCCTCGAGGGGCGCTGTGGTATGTGGTGACTATTCTCATACATTACTCTGTACTGGTCCTCGGGGGGCGCTGTGGTATGTGGTGACTATTCTCATACATTACTCTGTACTGGTCCTCGGGGGGCGCTGTGGTATGTGGTGACTATTCTCCTCATACATTACTCTGTACTGGTCCTCGGGGTCGCTGTGGTATGTGGTGACTATTCTCCTCATACATTACTCTGTACTGGTCCTCGGGGGGCGCTGTGGTATGTGGTGACTATTCTCCTCATACATTACTCTGTACTGGTCCTCGGGGGGCGCTGTGGTATGTGGTGACTATTCTCCTCATACATTACTCTGTACTGGTCCTCGGGGGGCGCTGTGGTATGTGGTGACTATTCTCATACATTACTCTGTACTGGTCCTCGGGGGGCGCTGTGGTATGTGGTGACTATTCTCATACATTACTCTGTACTGGTCCTCGGGGGGCGCTGTGGTATGTGGTGACTATTCTCATACATTACTCTGTACTGGTCCTCGGGGGGCGCTGTGGTATGTGGTGACTATTCTCATACATTACTCTGTACTGGTCCTCGGGGGGCGCTGTGGTATGTGGTGACTATTCTCATACATTACTCTGTACTGGTCCTCGGGGGGCGCTGTGGTATGTGGTGACTATTCTTCTCATACATTACTCTGTACTGGTCCTCGGGGGGCGCTGTGGTATGTGGTGACTATTATCCTCATACATTACTCTGTACTGGTCCTCGGGGGGCGCTGTGGTATGTGTTGACTATTCTCATACATTACTCTGTACTGGTCCTCGGGGGGCGCTGTGGTATGTGGTGACTATTCTCATACATTACTCTGTACTGGTCCTCGGGGGGCGCTGTGGTATGTGGTGACTATTCTCATACATTACTCTGTACTGGTCCTCGGGGGGCGCTGTGGTATGTGGTGACTATTCTTCTCATACATTACTCTGTACTGGTCCTCGGGGGGCGCTGTGGTATGTGGTGACTATTCTCCTCATACATTACTCTGTACTGGTCCTCGGGGGGCGCTGTGGTATGTGATGACTATTCTCATACATTACTCTGTACTGGTCCTCGGAGGCGCTGTGGTATGTGGTGACTATTCTCATACATTACTCTGTACTGCTCCTCGGGGGGGCGCTGTGGTATGTGGTGACTATTCTCCTCATACATTACTCTGTACTGCTCCTCGGGGGGCGCTGTGGTATGTGGTGACTATTCTCATACATTACTCTGTACTGGTCCTCGGGGGGCGCTGTGGTATGTGGTGACTATTCTCATACATTACTCTGTACTGGTCCTCGGGGGCGCTGTGGTATGTGGTGACTATTCTCATACATTACTCTGTACTGGTCCTCGGGGGGCGCTGTGGTATGTGGTGACTATTCTCATACATTACTCTGTACTGGTCCTCGGGGGGCGCTGTGGTATGTGGTGACTATTCTCATACATTACTCTGTACTGGTCCTCGGGGGGCGCTGTGGTATGTGGTGACTATTCTCCTCATACATTACTCTGTACTGGTCCTCGGGGGGCGCTGTGGTATGTGGTGACTATTCTCATACATTACTCTGTACTGGTCCTCGGGGGGCGCTGTGGTATGTGGTGACTATTCTCATACATTACTCTGTACTGGTCCTCGGGGGGCGCTGTGGTATGTGGTGACTATTCTCATACATTACTCTGTACTGGTCCTCGGGGGGCGCTGTGGTATGTGATGACTATTCTTTTATACATTACTCTGTAATGGTCCTCGGGGGGCGCTGTGGTATGTGGTGACTATTCTCATACATTACTCTGTACTGGTCCTCGGGGGGCGCTGTGGTATGTGGTGACTATTCTTATACATTACTCTGTACTGGTCCTCAGGGGGGCGCTGTGGTATGTGGTGACTATTCTCATACATTACTCTGTACTGGTCCTCGGGGGGCGCTGTGGTATGTGGTGACTATTCTCCTCATACATTACTCTGTACTGGTCCTCGGGGGGCGCTGTGGTATGTGGTGACTATTCTCCTCATACATTACTCTGTACTGGTCCTCGGGGGGCGCTGTGGTATGTGGTGACTATTCTCATACATTAGTCTGTACTGGTCCTCGGGGGGCGCTGTGGTATGTGGTGACTATTCTCCTCATACATTACTCTGTACTGGTCCTCGGGGGGCGCTGTGGTATGTGGTGACTATTCTCCTCATACATTACTCTGCACTGGTCCTCGGGGGGCGCTGTGGTATGTGGTGACTATTCTCATACATTACTCTGTACTGGTCCTCGGGGGGCGCTGTGGTATGTGGTGACTATTCTCATACATTACTCTGTACTGGTCCTCGGGGGGCGCTGTGGTATGTGGTGACTATTCTCCTCATACATTACTCTGTACTGGTCCTCGGGGGGCGCTGTGGTATGTGGTGACTATTCTCATACATTACTCTGTACTGGTCCTCGGGGGGCGCTGTGGTATGTGGTGACTATTCTCATACATTACTCTGTACTGGTCCTCGGGGGGCGCTGTGGTATGTGGTGACTATTCTCATACATTACTCTGTACTGGTCCTCGGGGGGGGCTGTGGTATGTGGTGACTATTCTCATACATTACTCTGTACTGGTCCTCGGGGGGCGCTGTGGTATGTGGTGACTATTCTCATACATTACTCTGTACTGGTCCTCGGGGGGCGCTGTGGTATGTGGTGACTATTCTCATACATTACTCTGTACTGGTCCTCGGGGGGCGCTGTGGTATGTGGTGACTATTCTTCTCATACATTACTCTGTACTGGTCCTCGGGGGGCTCTGTGGTATGTGATGACTATTCTCATACATTACTCTGTACTGGTCCTCGGGGGGCGCTGTGGTATGTGGTGACTATTCTCATACATTACTCTGTACTGGTCCTCGGGGGGCGCTGTGGTATGTGGTGACTATTCTCCTCATACATTACTCTGTACTGGTCCTCGGGGGTGCTGTGGTATGTGATGACTATTCTCATACATTACTCTGTACTGGTCCTCGGGGGGTGCTGTGGTATGTGGTGACTATTATCATACATTACTCTGTACTGGTCCTCGGTGGGCGCTGTGGTATGTGGTGACTATTCTCATACATTACTCTGTACTGGTCCTCGGGGGGCGCTGTGGTATGTGGTGACTATTCTCATACATTACTCTGTACTGGTCCTCGGGGGGCTCTGTGGTATGTGGTGACTATTCTCCTCATACATTACTCTGTACTGGTCCTCGGGTGGCGCTGTGGTATGTGGTGACTATTCTCCTCATACATTACTCTGTACTGGTCCTCGGGGGGCGCTGTGGTATGTGGTGACTATTCTCATACATTACCCTGTACTGGTCCTAGGGGAACGCTGTGGTATGTGGTGACTATTCTCATACATTACTCTGTACTGGTCTTCGGGGGGCGCTGTGGTATGTGGTGACTATTCTCATACATTACTCTGTACTGGTCCTCGGGGGGCGCTGTGGTATGTGGTGACTATTCTCATACATTACTCTGTACTGGTCCTCGGGGGGCGCTGTGCTATGTGATGACTATTCTCATACATTACTCTGTACTGGTCCTCGGGGGGCGCTGTGGTATGTGGTGACTATTCTCCTCATACATTACTCTGTACTGGTCCTCGGGGGGCGCTGTGGTATGTGATGACTATTCTCATACATTACTCTGTACTGGTCCTCGGGGGGCGCTGTGGTATGTGGTGACTATTCTCATACATTACTCTGTACTGGTCCTCGGGGGGCGCTGTGGTATGTGATGACTATTCTCATACATTACTCTGTACTGGTCCTCGGGGGGCGCTGTGGTATGTGGTGACTATTCTCATACATTACTCTGTACTGGTCCTCGGGGGGCGCTGTGGTATGTGGTGACTATTCTCCTCATACATTACTCTGTACTGGTCCTCGGGGGGCGCTGTGGTATGTGGTGACTATTCTCCTCATACATTACTCTGTACTGGTCCTCGGGGGGCGCTGTGGTATGTGGTGACTATTCTCCTCATACATTACTCTGTACTGGTCCTCGGGGGGGCGCTGTGGTATGTGGTGACTATTCTCATACATTACTCTGTACTATTCCTCGGGGGGCGCTGTGGTATGTGGTGACTATTCTCCTCATACATTACTCTGTACTGGTCCTCGGGGGGCGCTGTGGTATGTGGTGACTATTCTCCTCATACATTACTCTGTACTGGTCCTCGGGGGGCGCTGTGGTATGTGGTGACTATTCTCCTCATACATTACTCTGTACTGGTCCTCGGGGGGGCGCTGTGGTATGTGGTGACTATTCTCATACATTACTCTGTACTGGTCCTCGGGGGGCGCTGTGGTATGTGGTGACTATTCTCATACATTACTCTGTACTGGTCCTCGGGGGGCGCTGTGGTATGTGGTGACTATTCTCATACATTACTCTGTACTGGTCCTCGGGGGGCGCTGTGGTATGTGGTGACTATTCTCATACATTACTCTGTACTGGTCCTCGGGGGGCGCTGTGGTATGTGGTGACTATTCTCATACATTACTCTGTACTGGTCCTCGGGGGGCGCTGTGGTATGTGGTGACTATTCTCCTCATACATTACTCTGTACTGGTCCTCGGGGGGGCGCTGTGGTATGTGGTGACTATCTAATACATTACTCTGTACTGGTCCTCGGGGGGCGCTGTGGTATGTGGTGACTATTCTCCTCATACATTACTCTGTACTGGTCCTCGGGGGGGCGCTGTGGTATGTGGTGACTATTCTTCTCATACATTACTCTGTACTGGTCCTCGGGGGGCGCTGTGGTATGTGGTGACTATT